>NC_079536.1:11705650-11787532 GCF_003711565.1 Takifugu flavidus | reverse complement strand
ATTAAATTTAACTGATATTCCGTTCTTGACATCTTAAATTTACACTATTCATGGGAGTTTTATTTGGTCATTTTGCTTCTTTTTATTTCCTATTTACCACATTTATTATTTGTTTTTATGAGATTGCAAAAATCCTATAACATTAACAGATTGACTAAAGTCAAATGACCTGCGGTTCCCACCGATAGCCGTCATTCTGATGGGTTTTTGCTGGCTGCAGCTGAAATATTCCAATGCTCCATGTCACAGATACAGTAAATACTAAACCCTAAAGATTCTGAAGGCATGATGTAAAATAGTAACGTATAATACGACATTTGAAGAGACAATTAAGAGAATGTTTTCATGCTTATAAGAGTGGTCAGGAGCCATTTAGAACTTTATAAAGATGCATTGTGTGATACCAGGAACTAATTTAACTTCAAGGCGAAGCTGCTTCTGCTTTGTCGACCATCGACTGATCTCCTGAAAGTCCACCAGCGCTTTTTAAAAACTGAATTTTTTCATCTATGGAGGGAGTAGACGGCAGATGTTTCCACAGATGTTCTTCACCAGTGGTCAGTGAGTGATGCAGCAGATGAGCGGGAGTTGACTGGCTTCAACCAGCTACTGACTCAATGTCTCCAGCCCATAGTGTGGATTCTCTACGAGATCAGACAGCAGCTTCAGCTCTGAATACTGCAGATTGTTGAACCTGAGGTCCAGTTCTCTGAGATGGGAGGGATTGGACCTCAGCGCCGAGGCCAGAGAGTCACAGCTGATCTCTGATAACCTGCAGCTCCTTAATCTAAATAAAGAAGGAAACTTTTATAAGGTTATAAGTGAAACCAGTATTAATCTGAAAGGTTAATCAAAGGCATGATCTGTAAATATTTAATTTAGTTACAGGTTAAAAAATGATAGTAATATGTAATTACCACAATTCCAACCTCTCAGGTTTGCACTGTTCCAAAGGAGAATATACTGTATATTGTTATGGCCCTCACTCTTCCCAGGTTCTCCCACCTCTTTCCCTCCCATCTCATCATGGAGATCCATCTCACCTGTGGCTCATCTTTAAAGGCACAACCTGTCTTAGATGACTTCCTGTCTCCCTCACCATCTCCCTCCTCGTTGGCTGGTGTCTACCAGGCAACCTCACGTAGTTTTGTCTAATTTTGGTTACCATCTGTCGGCTTTTTCATTGTCCTTAAATCAATTTATCATGAATAAGTGGTCGCCGTGTGGCCCTCCCTCCTGAAGGAACTGGGCACAACACACACACTCAGAAAGTGTGAGGACCCTCGGATGGAATAATGGACATTTTTGAGAATGGTGTTTACCTCAGAGTTTCCAGTCGGCAGTTTGGAAAGTGGAGAAAACCACAAGCAGCTTCACCCCTGAATCCTGCAGCTGGTTCTTACTCAGGTCCAGTTCTCTGAGATGGGAGGGATTGGACCTCAGCGCCGAGGCCAGAGAGCCACAGCTGATCTCTGATAAACTGCACTTAATCAATCTGAAAAATGCAGGTTAAGGTTATACGGTGCAGGTCTGCATGTTATCTGCGTCAGTACTAAACCTACGTTAGTTCTTAGTTGGGTCAGACCTGAATTCACGATATTACAAGGAATTTTTTTTAATGTGGTGCATCACAGCAGTATTGAGAACAGCCTCACTTCACCATCTTAGCAGCTGGTATATAGGTAGAAAAATGAAGACTGACCTGAGCCTCTCCAGTTTACAGTTTGGACTCTCCAGTCCAGAACAGAGCCGCTTCACTCCTGAATCCTGCAACGTGTTGGAGCTCAGGTCCAGAACCCTCAGATGGGAGAGGTTGGACTTCAGAGCTGAGGCCACAGAATCACAGCTGGTCTCGGATAAACTGCAGCCACTTAGACTAAAATAACAATTATTTTGAGAGAAGACAAATAAAAATCAACATGTACCAGAGCGAAACACAGCTTACAAGCAACAAACCTCTCGTCCTGCACCGGCTTATCTGCCGTATGTTCGTATTTTGGGGTCTTTTTGAGGTCGGTTGGACAAGATCTACACCGTATGTAAGTGTGTGCGGGTCAAAATACCTTCCAAGTTTGTGAAACCACATTTCTCAATAGCACTCAACTCTTGTCAGGAGTTGGGACAAAGCGACCCACTCCTGATAGCTTGTGGCGATGCTGCAGCGGCCCTGCAATCCCTACACTCTCTGGTGAAACCAAATCAAAGGTTTTAGACACTGCTGGATGCTGGAAGGGTGGCTATAGTCTGGACGCATAGTTCCCCTGACTGCACATTTCTCCAACAATGATTGGCAGCTGGTGTCACTTGTTCTCCAGATGAGAAAGGAAAGAGAGCCCCCCCACAGTGTGTTTGATTGCCCCACTGCAAGCTCAATGCTGCCAGAAAACATTGCAGGAGCATCAATTCCCCTCAGGGCATCAACAAGGACCTAGGAAAGGTGCAGCTGCGACCTACTAGAGACAAGCACACTGAGCTGAGATTCAAAGCCCTCTCCTCCCAAGAGAAGAGCTTGTTTGTTGGAGGCTCTTCTGGGCGATACCTGGTGCCACAGCTCCAGCTCAGCCCGTCTCTGGAGCTGAGGTGGAGCTTAGCAAGTTTCATGGTTCTCCACCACTTCTCCTCTCGCTGAGGACCTTCTCAGCTGGTGGTTTATGCTCCACCTTCCAAGTTGAGCAAGTGATACTTCTGCATTCCTGCCACCAGTGTCTCTGCAGAAAGAGTCTTCTCTACTGTTTTATATTAGATTGTATAAAATTAGGATTTTTGGTTGGTTGAGCTCTTAGATGTTGTTGACTAAGAGCAGGTTTTTTCTTTAATAACATAGAAAGATTCGAATAGAAGAGAAAATGTATTATTTTATGAGCTACTTCCACTACTATTATATACACATACTTCCATATTGTCTTAGATTGCAAGCTGCATTTATTGCATCATTCATAGAAAGTCATATTTGTGAGGAGAAAACTCAAATAAGGTATTTAATTTAACTTTAATGATCATTACAAAAGAAGGAAGCGATGAACAAACAGATTTATCTAAATATTCGTGAAAACTTATGCATGGAAACATTTTTAAAATGGTTGCATTGTGTAGAATCGGTGCAGAATCAACTTGTTGACTTCTGATTTGGACTCCAATGGAAGTGAGGTGCAACAATTGTGGATGCTGAAAGCTTCAGATCTTCATGAAGGTTTCTGTGGTTGGACTGACCTGCTGCCCCTTTAAGAGGGAGGCAGGTTTGGGCTTCTGGCTGGAATGAAGCCACCTAAGATGAGAATGACTGCAGGCTTTCGGTACCAAGGTTTAACAGGGTGCCACTTCACACTTGGGCTTTTCTCTTTTTTGGGATGGCTTTTCTCAGTAGAGAAGGGGCATGGCACACTGCAGCAACTTTCTTTTTGGGTTTTCTAGTTTTCCTTCTGATCTTTAAAAGACAGGAAGAACCATTTTTGATTTGTCTGAATGTTTGGGCGTTTTGTGGCCAGCCTAAAATAAAACAAGAAAATCTACAACTGATACTTCCTTTCTAGTCATTGATGACCATCCTCACATGGGACAGATTTCCACAACCAATTTAATACTGCAAATCTGTCCTGTGTGGTCTTTTTTTCTGAGAACTGTAACACTACGTTTATAACAAAGATCAAACATGTAAACATTTATTGTCTAACTAGCACCTGGGAAAGTACTGGATCATCTCTGACTGACCTGAGAGTCTCCAGCTTACAGAGAGGATCCTGCAGAAAACCACAGAGCTGCTTCACTGCTGGATCCTTCAGCTGGTTGTAGCTCAGCTCCAGAACCCTCAGATGGGAGGGATTGGACCTCAGCGCCGAGGCCAGAGAGTCACAGCTGATCTCTGATAACCTGCAGCCACTCAGTCTGGATAAGAAATCATGGCAAGAAATGATCTCTTATTGGAGGAAAAGTCATATTACACTTGCTCAAAATCATTATTTCATTTTATTTCATTATTTAATCAGGCCCTTGGAGTCAGGAGAGCTCTGGCCCCCCTGATAAACTGGGATATTACAGCAACACCATAGTTAAAAAGTATCGATAAAATTGACTTTCAATGGCTCATTTAAATTCATACTAAACTTCTCTTCTCCAAAAGTCAATGGAGTTTATCTTGAAGCCTTTATTGTTTAGTTGTTATGTCGAAGATAAAAGAAAGCTGACCTGAGAGTCTCCAGCTTACAGTTTAGACTCTCCAGTCCAGAACAGAGCAGCTTCATCCCAGAATCCTCTAGATTGTTGTAGCTCAGCTCCAGACCCTCAGATGGGAGGGATTGGACCTCAGCGCCGAGGCCAGAGAGTCACAGCTGATCTCTGATAAACTGCAGTGTGACAACCTGGAAAACCAATAAGTGGGGCAAATAAAAACACTTTCTAAATCTGAAAAGGAAGAGAAAAGCAGAAAATGTAAAGAAATTTAGAAAAGACCAACAGAGGCCTCCTGACCTGAGCGTCTCCAGTCTGCAGTTTGGATGCATCATTGCAGAAGACAGTAACTTTACGGCATCTGTCAGGTTTTTGTTCTTGCTTAAGCTCAGCTCCCGTAGATGAGAAGGGTTTGACGTCATTGCTGAGGCCACAACTTCCCAATGACTCTTTGAAAGAAAACTACCAGACAGTCTGTTGTGTATGAAACAAAAATAATGAGTCAAACTTTGGGATTTCTAATCAACTTATCTGAGAATCTACCTCAACACAAATGTAGCTCATTTCCTGGAAAAGCTAAATTCAACACCGTAGAGCAACAGTTTGAACAACCATCAGATCTGAAATGCAACTGAATTATTCTCAACATTTGTCTTATTTTAGAACAGCTCATAATTACTCAATATTTAAAATGATTATAGCAAATGGTTTAAAGAAACGTGCATCTTTTTATCTGTCTATCGGCTCTTTGGATATTTTGCATTTCATCCAATTTGTACGATCGTGCGTCAAGTCTTAATTCAGCGATCCGATCGATGACATCAGTGTCTCTGGTTGCATCGATTGCCCTCAGCTTCTGTTATATCTGCCTGTTTTCCTTCAAATCATTTTCACTGCACCTTTTGTTGCTAGTGATGAAGTTGCCACCTAACGGGTGTGGAAAGGGTCAAACAACTTTGTGGGTCACATAAAGGCTCCAAACGGAACCGCCACAAAGACCTAAAACACCCATTTAAACCAACGAGGCCGGCTGTTTTTACGTTAAACAAATGAAGCAAAATAGTCACGTGTCATTAGTTAAAATGTGTTTTTCTGTTGTTTGAATACGATGTATACAAACAAACAAAAGTTATTTAATGACATGACAGTAATTTCATGATAGTAAGTTAACTTGTGGCTCCTATTATTCCTGCCTTATGTTGGTTTGTCTGGATTGACCTTTGAACTTATATCCAGCCAGTGTTGAACATTTCTGAATGAACTGTTGTTGTTTTTTTTAAATTTATGGACCCTGAAATGGAAATAAAGAATTGAAGGAATGACCACTGGAGGGGGTATTGCTACCTGACATGATCGACTCGGTTGATTTAAACGCCGATGTCCGGCCCCAAAAATCTTTACTTACTCGACCTTCCTGCAGTTCCTCACAGCTGGAATCAGGCGACGTCGTCCCTCATCTGAGGTGTTGTACTGCTGCAGGTTCAGCTCATCCAGAACCTCCTCTGACATCTGCAGCAGGTAGGCCAGAGCTGAACAGTGGATCACTGACAGTCTCCTCTCTGATTTCTTCCCTGACTTCAGGATCTCTTGGATCTCCTGATGAACTGACTGATCCTTCATCTCCATCAGACAGTGGAAGATGTTGATGCTTCTGTCTGGGGAGATTTCATCACTGTTCACCTCCTTCAGGTTGTTGAGGACCTTCTGGATGGTTCTGGGCGGCTGTTCCTCTGATCCAACAGTCCACCCAAGATCCTCTGATTGGACTCCAGAGAGAGACCATGAAGGAAGCGAACAAACAAGTCCAGGTGGCCATTTTTCACTTTCAAGAGATTTCATTAGTGCTCTCCTGAGGAAGTCATCAACAGATGTGACTGGATCGTCATTTAGCAACCCAACAAACAGGAAAAAGGGTTTGGTTTCAAATATTTTAGGAAAGACTCCATAATCCTTTTATTGATGGTGTAACGGTGGAACATGTAGACGGCAGCCAGAAACTCCTGAATGCTCAGATGAACAAAGCAGTAGACTGATTTCTGGAAGATCACACTCTCTCTTTTGAAGATCTCTGTACAAACTCCTGAGTACACCGACACCTCGGAGACGTCCAGTCCACATTGCTCCAGGTCTTCTGAGTAGAACATGATGTTTCCTTTCTCCAGATGTTCAAACGCCAGCTGACCCAACTTCAGAAGGAGTTCTTCATCAGCCTTAGTCAGTTCCTCTGGTCTCTGCTTTCCTTTATACTTCTGCTTCTTCCTCTTTCTATCTGACCCATCAGGAAGTGTGAGTAGAGGTCAGTCAGGGTTTTGGGCAGCTCTCCTCTCTGGTCTCTGGTCATCATGTCCTCCAGAACGATAGCAGTGATCCAGCAGAAAACTGGGATCAGACACATGATGTGGAGGCTCCTGGAGGCCTTGATGTGTGAGATGATTCTCTTGGACAGATCTTCATCACTGAACCTCCTCCTGAAGTACTCCTCCTTCTGGGAGTCAGTGAAGCCTCGTACTTCTGTGATCCTGTCAACACACGAGGGAGGAATCTGATAGGCTGCTGCAGGTCTGGAGGTGATCCAGATGAGAGCTGAGGGAAGCAGGTTCCCCTGGATGAGGTTCACCAGGAGCAGTCAACTGACGATACTTGTGTGACATCAGAGATGACCTGATGGTTGTTGAAATCCAGTGAAAATCTGCTTTCATCCAGGCCATCAAAGATGAACAGAAGTTTCCAGACAGTCAGATCTTCTGCTCTGATCTTCTGTAATGTTGGATGGAAAACATGAAGCACTGAGAGAAGACTGTGCTGCTCATCTCTGATCAAGTTCAGCTCCCTCCATGAGAGCGGAAGCACCAGACTGATGTCTTGGTTCTCCGAACCTTCTGCCCAGTCCAGACTGAACTTCTGCACTGAGAAGGTTTTTCCAATGCCGGCGACACCGTTGGTCAGAACCACTCTGATGTGTCTCTGTTGCTCAGATAAGACTTTGAAGATGTCCTGGCACTTGATTGGAGTGTCCTGGATGTTCTTCTTGGAGGTTATCTCAAGCTGTCTCACCTCATGTTGTGTGTCCACCTCCTCACTTTGTCCCTCAGTGATGTAGAGCTCAGTGTAGATCTTGTTCAGCAGGGTTCCACTTCCTGCTTCATTAGTTCCTTCAGTCACATGTTCACATCTTCTCTTCAGACTGATCTTATGACCTTCTATCACCTCCTGCAGATCACTTCCTGAAAATAAGCAAACCAATGATTTCCATCTATAATAAATCATCAACACAACTACAAATTCATGACATCACAAGTTCAATTTTAATTTGAACAACTTTACTTTGTTTGGGCTTCATTTCAGCATCTCCAGATCTGCTTCCAGATTGTGAACAAGAGGACTCTCCTGGTGGAGCTGACTGGTCCCAGTTTGATAGGATGTGCTCCCCCCTCTCACTGTGAAACACATCTCTATTTGTCCTTTGATTTATAGGATGAAAGAACCTGATCAAGACTCAATATTGTTCCAGCATTTATGTCTGAATTCATCTTTCAGTTTAAACATGATTCTTGTTTCTAATCAACAATATTCACATTAAGTCTGTAACTATATGACTGTCTGAGGTTTAAGTGTTAAACATCTCCAATAATAAACTCACAACCTGCTGCTGTTAATGTGACTAACAGCTGTCACACAAACACATCATCACGCTTTAGTTTTCTTACATTTTGTCTGAACTTCTGAAGTTTATTGTATCATCTTTGGACCGGTCACTCTTCAGGGACACCCAGCTGGGCACTGTGGACTCTGCTCTGTCCTCGTCCATCCTGAGGAAACATCAGAAATATCATGAGACTGTGATGAAGGTAAATAATCTGTAGAGGTTGTAGTTAAATAATCCCAATTCACTGCATTTTTATCAAACAGGAACATTTCAGATCAGGGGGCCGTTCTTCCCAATCACACCTCTCCAGGTCTCACTGTTGCTGCCGACGTGAGCATTGAAGTTACCCAGGAGGACGAGGAGCCCCCAGGAGGAGCACTCTCCAGAACTCCCTCTAAGGACTCCAAAAAGGGTGGATACGCTGAACTGCTGTTTGGGTCATAGGATCCGTCCCCCCACCCGAAGGCGAAGGGAGGCTACCCTCTCATCCACCGGGGTAAACTCCAATATCCAGGCACTGAGCCGGGGAGCAACCAGAATTGCCACCCCTGCCCGTCGCCTCTCACCATCGGCAACTCCAGGGTGGTAGAGAATCCAACCCCTCTCTAGAAGACTGGTTCCAGAGCCCTTGCTGTGCGTCGAGGTGAGGCCCGACTATATCTAGTCGGAACTTCTCAACCTCGCGCACCAGCTCAGGCTCCTTTCCACCAGAGAGGTGACATTCCATGTCCCTAGCCCAGTTTATGCAGCCGGGGATCAGACCGCCAAGGTCCCTGCCTTCGCCGCTACCCACAACAATGCACCCGACCCCCCCCGGGCCCCTCCTGCAGGTGGTGAGCCCACGGGAAGGGGGTCCCATGTTGCCTCTTCGGGCTGTGCCCAGCCGGACTCCATGGGCAGAGGTCCGGCCACCAGGCGCTTACCAACGTGTCCCGGCCCCAGGCCTGGCTCCAGGAGGGGCCCCGGTGACCCGCATCCGGGCAAGGGAAACTTGGCACCAATGTTGTTCAGCATCATTAGGGGGTCCTGGGCTACGCTTTGTCTGGTCCCTCACCTAGGACCTGTTTGCCATGGGTGGCCCTACCAGGGGCATATAGCCCCAGACAACGGAGCTCCTAGGATCATTGGGACAGGCAAACCCCTCCACCACGATAAGGTGGTAGCCCAGGAGGGTATTGGACTTCTGTGCTTGTCTCAGATTGTCCATAACAAACATCTTGTTCAGGCATAAGGCGTCCCATGTGCACTTGGCACCAGGACGCCTTAGGCCGCAGATCAATGATCGACTTTGTGGTCGCGTCATCGGATTTGCGGCCGCATGTTCTGGACACTCGGGTGAAGAGGGGGGCGGAGCTGTCAACTGATCACCACCTGGTGGTGAGTTGGCTCCGATGGTGGGGAAGGATGCCGGATAGACCCGCAGACCCAAACGTATTGTGAGGGTCTGCTGGGAACGCCTGGCGGAATCTCCTGTCAGAAGGAGCTTCAACTCACACCTCCGGGAGAGCTTTGACCATGTCCCGGGGGAGGCGGGGGACATCCGTATCTAAATGGAGAGCTGGAGCACTCTGCAATGATGGATATTGTTGGGAAACTTTAAAATATATGCCTAGGAATTTTTGTGAGATGATGTTAACCCATGTAGGAGAAATGACCAGTTAAAAACAGAAGCAATTTTCAGTTTTAAAAGATTTACCACACTAAAATTAACATGGGAGTTAATGGGAGCGAACGCCTGACATGTTGGTGCACCGTTTCATTTTAAGGACCTGATGAATTTCATTTTTTACGATAGTAGAGGCTAATACCTACAAAATGATGTTTTGTATGGTTGTGAAATGTTCTAAGGCAGAGTTATGTGGTTCAGAAAACCTTACTTTAAAGGTGAGATTTGAGGTCCGATACCGAACTTTAAAGGGTGTCACACAAACACGTCATCACACTTTAGTTTTCTTACATTTTGTCTGAACTTCTGAAGTCTATCATTCATGTTTGGACCGGTCACTCTTCAGGGACACCCAGCTGGGCACTGTGGACTCTGCTCTGTCCTCGTCCATCCTGAGGAAACATCAGAAATAGTGATGAGACTGTGATGAAGGTAAATAATCTGTAGAGGTTGTAGTTAAATAATCCCAATTCACTGCATTTTTATCAAACAGGAACATTTCTAATACTTCTGGATAACAACTGAATTAATAAATCAATGATGTATATGTATAATTTTCACGTTTTCAGAGTTTAAGCTGCTGCTTTTTAACTGTTCCCTGCAGTGAGAAAAGAACTGGCACCTTTTCCAGCCCCTTATCCTGCAGCACTGAATGTGCTCTAAAGTTCTTTCCAGAGCAAACGTCTCTGCACTTGCAGCAACATGTTGTAGTCATGTATCCATGAGGAGAACCGGATACAGGAAACGCCCCGACTTTGATCCCAAAACCCAACTGGTGGCCAGAAATAACACCCACTCCTGCATTTCTTTCACTGTGGTTCCACAACATAGAACAATATACCACTGTGAGAAAACGTGCAACATGAAACCAAAAATCCTGTTGGTGTCCTGTGATCCGTGTGGATTTATTTAGTTATTTATTTTTTAAACTTCATTGTCTTAATTGGTCCGGCTGAGAGATGTTACTTTCAAACACGATTAGATGTTGTTTGACAGGTAATACCAAAATATCCAGCTGTAACCTGGACTGTTGAACAACTGTAATAACTCTCAGAGCTTTTGACCCAAAATGTCGCTCTTCTTCCTGCTTCGTCTGAACAGAATACTTTCACTTTAAAACCTAATCAACAGCTTTATGGCGTATATATTACTACCATTAAAGCATTCTGGGAGGGTTTAAAGTTCTTTTAGAATCAGTAGCAAAGAGCAGAAAATAAACTAAACTTCACTTAGAAGACTATTCAACTATAACTAAAGCCAGACTATAGAAAGTTAAATAAGACCTATTAATTTATAATGTATAATGATGTTTTGTGCTAAAACTAAATATAACGTCTAGTTGATTCAAATCTTGATTTTATCTCCAAACACAACTGTCAATTCTTTTCAATAATGCTCTTCGTTTACACTCACCTTGTCGGTCTTCAGTCTTCCTGCTTAGTCTGAAAGGATACTTTGAAAAACTGGTTCGTTGGGTTTCCCAGTTACTGCAGGGGACGTGGAGGAGCCGCTCATCAGCCGCAGCTGGCCCCGCAGACACACGCACCTGCGGTCTCTCTTCAATCTCCCGTTAGATTTAAGGACAGAACTCCCGTCTGCCAGCGACGGAGTGTTTTCGTCCTCATCGCCAAACCCTGACTTCTGTGGCTTGACTATTTTTGAGAGTTTTCCTAGCGGACTTGTTGTGGACTCAGTCGAGGTCTCTCCGCCTCTGTGAACGCGGACCGAACTGTTCTTGTTCACTTTAAATAAAGACGCTTTTTCGGACACCATTCTCCACCATTATTCAACCTGGTTAAATAAATAAGATTTATGATGCGTCACAGATTTGAAAGACTTGTAAAAGCAGCATATTCTGCAGCCCTGGGTCCAGGAGGAGCAGCAGAGGTCAGAATGTGTCGGAGCGCGTTTAAACTAGTGTCTGCAGTTCCACGAGTGTCCACCGAGTGGCGGTAAAGCACCACATGATATTTCTCCTTTTTGGAACTTCTTCAGCTGCGTTGAGCTTTAAATCTTCACCTGTCGCTCCCTTTAGCTCTAAACTTTGCGGTTCTGTGTGTAGTTTGTTGGTTTAAATATTTTTGATGAATTCTGATGGATTTGACTGAAACTGTCAATGACCAATAGAAAGTGGTCGTCCATTTTTCACTGTGTCACACATTTCATTATTTATTGTCATTTTGGGGTCTGAAATGGACCAGTTCTGTGAGCTGTTTTGCTTTTTCTGTGGACCAGATGTTCCAGGCAGGTTCCATCACGGACACAGACGGAGACAGGTCACGTGACAACAGTCAGCCTTTAGTTCTTTATTACAGGAGGATCTGGTTTATATACAGACACGTATCTGCAAAATACTAAAAAGTCTATGAACCCAAAGTACTAAAAAGTCTACATCCACGCACCCGCGTGTATTAAGTGTTTATACACACGTTTGAATGAAATGGTTTCATCAGCGCTGCCGGGGGCTGAGCAGGCTTCATAAATCTGAAGCTCTAAAGTTCTTTCCAGAGCAAACGTCTCTGCACTTGCAGCAACATGTTGTAGTCATGTATCCATGAGGAGAACCGGATACAGGAAACGCCCCGACTTTGATCCCAAAACCCAACTGGTGGCCAGAAATAACACCCACTCCTGCATTTCTTTCACTGTGGTTCCACAACATAGAACAATATACCACTGTGAGAAAACGTGCAACATGAACCAAAAATCCTGTTGGTGTCCTGTGATCCTGTGTGGATTTATTTAGTTATTTATTTTTTAAACTTCATTGTCTTAAATTGGTCCGGCTGAGAGATGTTAACTTGCACACGATTAGATGTTGTTTGACAGGTAATACCAAAATATCCAGCTGTAACCTGGACTGTTGAACAACTGTAATAACTCTCAGAGCTTTTGACCCAAAATGTCGCTCTTCCTGCTTCGTCTGAACAGAATACTTTCACTTTTAAAACCTAATCAACAGCTTTATGGCGTATATATTACTACCATTAAAGCATTCTGGGAGGGTTTAAAGTTCTTTTAGAATCAGTAGCAAAGAGCAGAAAAATAAACTAAACTTCACTTAGAAAGACTATTCAACTATAACTAAAGCCAGACTATAAGAAAGTTAAATAAGACCTATTAATTTATAATGCATAATGATGTTTTGTGCTAAAACTAAATATAACGTCTAGTTGATTCAAATCTTGATTTTATCTCCAAACACAACTGTCAATTCTTTTCAATAATGCTCTTCGTTTACACTCACCTTGTCGGTCTTCAGTCTTCCTGCTTAGTCTGAAAGGAATACTTTGAAAAACTGGTTCGTTGGGTTCCCAGTTACTGCAGGGGACGTGGAGGAGCCGCTCATCAGCCGCAGCTGGCCCCGCAGACACACGCACCTGCGGTCTCTCTTCAATCTCCCGTTAGATTTAAGGACAGAACTCCCGTCTGCCAGCGACGGAGTGTTTTCGTCCTCATCGCCAAACCCTGACTTCTGTGGCTTGACTATTTTTGAGAGTTTTCCTAGCGGACTTGTTGTGGACTCAGTCGAGGTCTCTCCGCCTCTGTGAACGCGGACCGAACTGTTCTTGTTCACTTTAAAATAAAGACGCTTTTCGGACACCATTCTCCACCATTATTCAACCTGGTTAAATAAATAAGATTTATGATGCGTCACAGATTTGAAAGACTTGTAAAAGCAGCATATTTCTGCAGCCCTGGAGTCCAGGAGGAGCAGCAGAGGTCAGAATGTGTCGGAGCGCGTTTAACTAGTGTCTGCAGTTCCACGAGTGTCCACCGGGTGGCGGTAAAGCACCACATGATATTTCTCCTTTTTGGAACTTCTTCAGCTGCGTTGAGCTTTAAATCTTCACCTGTCGCTCCCTTTAAGCTCTAAACTTTGCGGTTCTGTGTGTAGTTTGTTGGTTTAAATATTTTTGATGAATTCTGATGGATTTGACTGAAACTGTCAATGACCAATAGAAAGTTCGTCCATTTTTCCACTGTGTCACACATTTTCATTATTTATTGTCATTTTTGGGTCTGAAATGGACCAGTTCTGTGAGCTGTTTTGCTTTTTCTGTGGACCAGATGTTCCAGGCAGGTTCCATCATCGGACACAGACGGAGACAGGTCACGTGACAACAGTCAGCCTTTAGTTCTTTATTACAGGAGGATCTGGTTTATATACAGACACGTATCTGCAAAATACTAAAAAGTCTATGAACCCAAAGTACTAAAAAGTCTACATCCACGCACACGCGTGTATTAAGTGTTTATACACACATTTGAATGAAATGGTTTCATCAGCGCTGCCGGGGGCTGAGCAGGCTTCATAAATCTGAAGCTCTGAGATCCTTTAAAGATCTCCTGGAATCAGCAGATGGGGGTTTGATCAAAAACTGGAAGAATCAGTCAAGCTATCAAATCTTGACTCAGTCCAAGCGTGAACCAGTCCATCCAGAGCTGATTATGGCTCAGCCAGGAGGAAAGCACGGCCTGGGGGGGTTCATATGGAGCAGGCACACTCTGGCTCTATTGCTACTGAAAACAGCCCTTCAGCACAGCAGCCTGAAATACAGTTCTGGAGAACACCTGTTCCCAACAGAACCTGTTTAAAACGGGACCAGTAAAGATGCCTGGCGTGACCACGACCATGGGGGGGGGGGGGGGGGGCGGAGACAGGCGGTAACTCCGCTGCCCACCGATTCACCTGGAAACAACAAAAAACCCAGCAGCTTGGACCCAATATGGCAGCGTGTTCCTCAAAAACGCTCCTCAAACTCTCCCCACAGCTTCATTGCTAAACAGGATTTGGGTTTTTTTCCCGTGCTAAATGGAAAGTGTTTGTCCTTTGGTGGTCCAACAGGACCACGATTTGGATGGATGGATGATTTGATGTTATTGAGAATAAAAACAGCTGAAAATGGAAGCGGAGATGTTTCAGAGCACCAGAGTTCAGAAAGAGTTTCTAATCAAACACCGCCTGTTGGGAATGATGAATGGATGAATTTTTATTTAATTTAGACTAATTTTAACATCCTTTATGCCAGTTCCATAGAGCGTACGCGTGCACACACACTAGCAAAGATGATATCCAAACAGCCAAATAAATGGAGTCGAAAGAAATCATTTAAAGCTCATATGTCAGAGTCAAGGTCGAGGGTTTTCTATGGCCCCCAGGATGATATTGATTTATTATTAGAACCGGCCCACAGGCCGCCTTTTACACAGGCCAATACTACATTTCCCACAATGCAACGGTGACAGTCTGAGCGGGAGGTGGCTTCATTTCATTATTTATCAGTAGTCATTAGCATAACAGCAAAAGTTAACTTTCAGATACCCATAAAATGGCAAAACGGAAGGTGGACACTGAGAACCGGGGGTTCAAACAAGGTGGGAGTGGGAGTACATGTTCACGGAGGCAGCTGGGAAACCTGGGTGTCTTCTGTGTGGAGAAAGTGTGGCGGTAATGAAAGAATATCATCTGAGACGGCATCATGAAGCTAAACACGCGGACAAAGACAAGAATATGGACATGGAACAAAAGCTACAGAAGGTTGAGGAATTAAAACCAGGCCTCAAATCTGGACAGGCTCTGTTCAGAAAAGCCAAATCTCAAAGCCAGGCTGCTGTCAAGGCCAGTTTGATTCTGGCAGAAGAGATCGCTCAATCAGCCCGGCCATTTCCAGAGGGGGATTTCATCAAACACTGCATGCTTAAAGTTTGTGAGCAAGTTTGCCCAGACAAAAGGCAACTCTTTTTAAACGGGAGCCTGAGCAGAAACACCATTGTTGTCCCTCAATCTAAAAGAGCAGCTGGAGAAAAAGGGGAAAGATTTCATGGCATCTTCCCTGGCTGTGGATGAGAGCAGCGACATTAGAGGGGACTCCAGCCTCAACGTGACAGAGGAGTTTCTGGCGTTACGTCCTGTGCACGGCACAACCACAGGACAGGATTTGTACGAAGAGGTGTCAAGATGTGGAAATGAGATGGAGCTGCCTCGGGAAAAACTGGTGGGTTGGACAAGACGGAGCACCTGCCATGTGTGGACACAGGAGTGGACTGGTGGCCAAGATAGGGGAGAAGATGCAGGAGGAAAACGTTACGGCTGAACTGACAGCTCATCATTGCATCATACACCTGGAATCGTTGTGTGCTGAAGCCCTGAACATGGAACATGGAATGTTCACCATCACGCACGCAGGGAACTTTATCAGAGCCAAAGGTTTAATTCAGCGCCAGTTCAAGGCGTTTCTGAGCCAGTGGCAATCGCAGCAGGGTGATTTGCCCCATCACACTGAGGTGCGATGGCTAAGCCAGGGAAAGGTGCTGCAAAGATGTTTCCAGCTTCCTGAGGAGATCGGATGTTCTTGGACAGCAAAGGGAAAGACACAACTCAACTCCCAGACCAAAGGTTCTTGTGTGAAACGGCTTTTCTGTGGGACATTCCGAGTCATCTGAATGCAATGAAGCAGCAGCTGCAGGGTCGGGGTGGTGTCCCCTCTGATATGTACAGTACAGTGAAGGCCTTTAGAACCAAACGGACTCTGTGGGAGGCACAGATGCACAGAGGAAACTTGAGCCACTTTCCCAGCTGCCAGACCCTGATAGAGAAGCTCTCTACCAGTGTGTTCCCGAGCGCACAGTTTGCTGATTAAATGAGTGTTCTCGCCGCTGACTTCCCACGCCGAGTCACTGACTTAAAAGCACCAAAAAGCAGGTTTGAACTGCTCAGCCGTCCGTTTGAGGTTGAGGTGGAAAGCTCAGCACCAAAGCTCCAAATGGAGGTGATTGAGCTCCAATGCAGTGATGCCCTGAAGGCAACACATGGGGCAGTGGGTGCTGCGGAGTTTGCCCGTTTCCTCCCCGACACACATCCAGGCTGCTCCAACGTTGCCTGTGTTTGGCAGCACAGACCTGCGGGAACAACTGCTTTCTTTGATGAAGCTGAACAAAACATCACACAGAAGTGGACTTCCTGCTGAACACCTTCACTCAATTGTGAGGAGTTCCTCAGCTCAGAGCCGGACCCCCAACATTGATGAACTCGTCCAAAAGATGAGACACCCCCAAGTATCAGCCTCAAACAAGTGAACATTAAGGTACAATAACACATTTACAATTATTACTCAGCTCAAGTTTAAAAGTTAAAGTTCAATATTTTTCACTGCACATGTGCCTTTTCCTTGAAGAAAGTGTTGTTTTTGGTGAATAGATTTTTGCACTTTATGTTATTGTATTTCAATCCAATTATGTTCTAAAAATATTTCAGTTGAGTGAATGATAGAAAATTGCTGTTATAATTTTTTTCTTTGAAGTAAATTTAGCCCACTTTTGCTAAATGAGAAAATCTACTAATGGTGCCTTGAATAATACCGCTTCATTCATTTAATGTTCATGTTATCGGGATTTTTATAGAAAGCAAATTTGTCTTTTGTGCCTCTTGAAAATTAAAAATGACTGACAGAGCCATAAGAAACTATTGCTTTATTTATCTGATCATCTTGTAAAATATTTGTTAGGTTTTCAGTTGGTTCAGTTTGGTTCACTAGACCAGGGGTCACCAACACGTTGCCCGCGGGCACCCGGTCGCCCGTCAGAACCACATGAGTCGCCCACCGGCCTGTTCTAAAAATAGCTCAAATAGCACCACTGACCAATGAGCTGCATCTAATTTATTTTGTTTGCGATTCTTGTTTAAATCCCACTTACACATAAACTGGAAATAACAACATATTAAAAAAAAATGTTTAATATAAGTGAACTATGACCTAGTATAGTTCAAAGGTCAGTATGATGCGCATGACCAAAACGTAGCGTCTACGCAGATCGCTACGACCAAACAGCCGAGCGGGCGCAGCCAAAACTAGGAGACGACTGACCCATAAAAAGATGGCAGAAAAAAGAAAGAAGACAGATCATTTTCACAACGAGAGTTTCTTTCTCCACAAGAGAAGAACTTCTCACACTACTGCCCCTAAAGACAACTACGAGGGGAGTTGACACATATAACGAGGGGAGTTTACATATATAACGAGGGGAGTTGACATATATAACGAGGGGAGTTGACATATATAACGAGGGGAGTTGACATATATAACGAGGGGAGTTGACACATATAACGCGGTGAAGGAGTTTTTGGTGGAGAAAAAAGTGCCGCTGGAAAAGCTGGTATCAGTGACGACAGACGGGGCTCCTGCTATGAGCGGCCCACTACAGACGGGGCTCCTGCTATGAGCGGCCCACTACAGACGGGGCTCCCGCTGTGAGCGGCCCACTACAGACGGGGCTCCTGATATGAGCGGCCCACTACAGACGGGGCTCCTGATATGAGCAGCCCACTACAGACGGGGCTCCTGATATGAGCGGCCCACTACAGACGGGGCTCCCGCTATGCGCGGCCCACTACAGACGGGGCTCCCGATATGAGCGGCCCACTACAGACGGGGCTCCTGATATGAGCAGCCCACTACAGACGGGGCTCCCGCTATGCGCGGCCCACTACAGACGGGGCTCCCGCTGTGAGCGGCCCACTACAGACGGGGCTCCTGATATGAGCGGCCCACTACAGACGGGGCTCCTGATATGAGCGGCCCACTACAGACGGGGCTCCCGCTATGCGCGGCCCACTACAGACGGGGCTCCCGATATGAGCGGCCCACTACAGACGGGGCTCCCGATATGAGCGGCCCACTACAGACGGGGCTCCCGCTATGCGCGGCCACTACAGACGGGGCTCCCGCTGTGAGCGGCCCACTACAGACGGGGCTCCCGCTGTGAGCGGCCCATACAGACGGGGCTCCCGCTATGCGCGGCCCACTACAGACGGGGCTCCCGCTGTGAGCGGCCCACTACAGACGGGGCTCCCGCTGTGAGCGGCCCACTACAGACGGGGCTCCCGCTGTGAGCGGCCCACTACAGACGGGGCTCCTGCTGTCTGTAGGCCTCATGTGCCAGAGTGATGGGCTTTGAGCACGTGATGACTCCTGTGGTGAAGATCAGAAACAGCATCCGCTCCAGAGCCAAACAGCTCAGAACATTCAAGGTTCTGTTGGAGGAGCTGCCAACTGAATATGGTGACCTGCTCCTACACACAGAAATCCGATGGCTCAGCAGGGGACGGATTTTGCTTCCTTTTTTGTCCCTTTTGAGTGAAATAAAAGAGTTCATGCAGTCCAGAGGGGAAGACGCCGCACTGCTGGAGGACACTGGCTGGACACTGGACCTTGCATTTTTAGCGGACATTACTGGGAAACGGAACAGTTTGAACTGGGAGCTGCAAGGCAAAGGTGAGACTGTTGCTGAGAGGATCAGTGCTGTAAATGCATTTAAAGCCAAGATGAACATTTTCTCGATGCATTTACAGACAAAAAAGGTGCTGCACTTCCCCTCTGTGCAGATGGTGCTGAGAGACAACGCTTCTGCATGTGAGGCTTTGGACTAAAGCGCAGAAAAGTGCTCTCAGCTCATAAAAAGACCTGGGCAAGAGTTTGAGAACAGGTTTTGTGACCTGGATCAGCTTGAGCCATGTGTGTCATTCATTTCTAACCCTTTCATGAACGTGGACATATCATGCATTGCTCAGCAGTTCAGTGCAACCTTCAGCCTGGATGCTGCACAGATGCAAATTGAAATTGGAACATTGTGAAATGAGCTGCAGCTCAAAGCCTCTCAGGCTGCACCAAACTTTTGGTGCCTTGTTGACACAGAAAAGTACAGTGGTGTATGTACAGCAGCTATGAAGGTTGCAAGCCTTTTTGGTTCGACCTCTCTTTGTGAATCAGCCTTTTCTGACATGAACTTCATCAAGAACCAACACAGAACAGGCCTCACTGATGCACATCTGCCAGACTCACTCAGAGCTGCACTGTCAAGTTCCCCACCAGAGGACAACACACTGGTAACAGCAGCAACGCCAGGCTTCCCCCCAACGGACAAAGAAACGGACACCAGATTTGGTGTCTCCTTCAGAATTTGTTAAATGTGTTTGTAAAATGGAACAATTGTTTATGTTAAAATGTTCATGTGAAACAATCTGCAGACTGAAGTGTGAAGTTCAAAACATAATCAGATTTATTTTAAAATCTGAAAGTTTATTTTTGTATTTTACACGATTTATTATTTGTACAAACGTGGTGCAAAGTAATTCATGATTTGTTAAAAAATGTCAGTGGCTGGTAAAAATGGGACATTGTGATTTCCTAGGACTGTTGTAGAAGTGATCATTTTAAAATGGTTTTGAACTTTTTTTTGCAATTTGAAAAACACTTGCACTAAGACAAAATATAGAAATAAAGTGTTGCATATTGATATTTATTTAACATGATCAGTGTCTTTGCAGAGATGAATATCATTAACTATTAATAATGACATTTAGTTCAAGGTAAATTGAGCAAATTGGCTATTTCAGAAGTGTGTATCAGACTGGTAGCCCTTCACATTATTCAGCACCCAGGAAGTAGCTCTCCGTCTCAGAAAGGTCGGTGACCCCTGCACTAGACTATATGAGGTCATTTTAACATTTTTCAATGAACATTGGATCAGTCTGGCCCTCGGCTTGGAGCCACATTTTTTATTTGGCCCTCCGTCCATTTGACTTTGACACCCCTGATTTAAATGAATCAGGATGTTTCCATCAGTGGTTAAAAATCTGATGAATGTGATCATCAAAATGCACAAATTCTGTCTTAAATCAGTATCAGCCGTCTTTGTTCATTTAAATATATGGAGCAGTGATCCAGGATTAAACGTTGCTGTTGTCCAAGATTACTGACTGATCCATGATGTGTAACAGATTTCTATTATATCGATTAACGTGAATGTTTGCATTGAAATTTGACAGAAATCTGCAGAATGTAAACTGTATAAAAGTTCACTTTCACAGAAACAGTTGCAGTCTCATTATGGGCTGTAACTGTTGGAGCTCCAGCTTATGTCATTAGAATCTACATGATTCAGTTTATTCATGCTTTTAGTGCTCTTTTGACTGAATTTTACCAGGTAAAAATGTACCTTTTCTGCCCCCAATAAAAGAGTTCCTCTGTGTTCTGACTTTTATTAGCACACGGGCAAACAGGAACTCAGGCAGACAAGGAAACACAGGAAATAGTCCGTTCTTCAGGCTCAGGGCCCACACAAAGTCTATGGGTTGCAGGCTCGGGGAGTGGGTCAAGCAGAGATGGAATGCGGAACCAAGGGGGAAGGACGTAAATCCTCGGAACTGTGCAGTTCCGCTGACAGTGGGCAGGAGTGACAGAAAGGGGCTTACAGGAGAGGAGGCTGACGATGTAGCGGAGCAGACTGGGGACGAGCAGCAGCGAAGTCGGGGCCAGGTGGAGAAGTCAAAACCAGGCGAGCAGACAGGAACCAGAAACGCTGAGGCAGAAGTCGTAGTCAGGGGCAGAAAGCAGGTGGGTTGTCCAGGGAACAGGCAAGGCAGGCAGAACGAAGGCAGGCAGGGTCGGTAACGGGGAATCCAGCAGGGAAATAACGCTGGAAAGTCTCACATCAAAGCAGAAGAACAATCTGGCAAAGAGTGAGAGTGCAGGGGAGGCTGATAGCAGGGCTGATTGGGAATGAGCTGCAGCTGTGCTGCAGGTGAGTGGAGCAGAGGCAGGGGGACAGGAGGGAACTGGGGAAATGGAGCTGTGACAAACGGTGATCTATATGTACCTATATGTAGCTATAGCGTCATTGGCCTCCACTCCAGCCACTCCTGGTAGTTCCTCAAAAACACTGAGTTTCTAGTGGATGCACAATCTGTGGAAGCCAACATAGAAACTTCTGAAGAGCCAAAGTTCTTGCAACAAAAATATAGTCCCCAATTAGGTTGTTTTGTTATCACACAACCCCGTCCCCATTATCTTAAGAGAATATAAAAGAATGAGTGGAGACAGAAGAGAGAATGAGACGTTTTTGGCGCGTGTCGCTCTTGATTTTGTGTTTATTTTTGCAGTAAACTTAAAGGAGGCCTTTTCACTTTATGTTTGATTGCATTTAAGCTGATATTCCATTCTTGACATCTTTAAATTTACAGTATTCATGGGAGCTTTATTTGGTCATTTTGCTTCTTTTTATTTACTATTTCCCACATTTATTATTTGTTTTTATTAGATTGCAATAAATCATATAACATTGAACAAAAGTCAAATGACCTGCGGTTCCCACCGATAGCCGTCATTCTGATGGGTTTTTGCTGGTTGCAGCTG
Organism: Takifugu flavidus; assembly: GCF_003711565.1. NCBI lineage: Eukaryota > Metazoa > Chordata > Actinopteri > Tetraodontiformes > Tetraodontidae > Takifugu > Takifugu flavidus. The sequence goes on along the minus strand of NC_079536.1, from coordinate 11,765,862 downwards.
AAATATTCCAATGCTCCATGTCACAGATACAGTAAATACTAAACCCTAAAGATTCTGAAGGCATTCTGTAAAATAGTAACGTATAATACAGACATTTGAAGAGACAATTAAGAGAATGTTTTCATGCTTATAAGAGTGGCCGAGGAGCCATTTAGAACTTTATAAAGATGCATTGTGTGATACCAGGAACTAATTTAACTTCAAGGCGAAGCTGCTTCTGCTTTGTCGACCATCGACTGATCTCCTGAAAGTAAAAACAGAATTTTTCATCTATGGACGGAGTAGACGGCAGATGTTTCCACAGATGCTCTTCACCAGTGGTCAGTGAGTGATGCAGCAGATGAGCGGGAGTTGACTGGCTTCTACCAGCTACTGTCTCAATGTCTCCAGCCCATAGTGTGGATTCTCTACGAGATCAGACAGCAGCTTCGCTCCTGAATCCTGCAGCTTGTTCTCACTCAGGTCCAGTTCTCTGAGATGGGAGGGATTGGACCTCAGCACCGAGGCCAGAGAGTCACAGCTGATCTCTGATAAGCTGCAGCACCTTAATCTAAATAAAGAAGGGAAACTTTTATAAGGTTATAAGTGAAACCAGTATTAATCTGAAAGGTTAATCAAAGGCATGATCTGTAAATATTTAATTTAGTTACAGGATAAAAAATGATAGTAATATGTAATTACCACAATTCCAACCTCTCAGGTTTGCACTGTTCCAAAGGAGAATATATTTTGTTATGGCCCTCACTCATCCCAGGTTCTCCCCACCTCTTTCCCCCCATCTCATCATGGAGATCCATCTCACCTGTGGCTCATCTTTAAAGGCACAACCTGTCTTAGATGACTTCCTGTCTCCCTCACCATCTACCTCCTCGTTGGCTGGTGTCTACCAGGCACCCTCACGTAGTTTTGTCTAATTTTGGTTACCATCTATCGGCTTTTTCATTGTCCTTAAATCAATTTATCATGAATAAGTGGTCACCGTGTGGCCCTCCCTCCTGAAGGAACTGGGCACAACACACACACTCAGAAAGTGTGAGGACCCTCGGATGGAATAATGGACATTTTTGAGAATGGTGTTTACCCCAGAGTTTCCAGTCGGCAGTTTGGAAAGTGGAGAAAACCACAGAGCAGCTTCACTCCTGAATCCTGCAGCTGGTTCCGACTCAGGTCCAGTTCTCTGAGATGGGAGGGATTGGACCTCAGCGCCGAGGCCAGAGAGCCACAGCTGATCTCTGATAACCTGCAGTAGTCTAATCTGAAAAATGCAGGATAAGGTTATACGGTGCAGGTCTGCATGTTATCTGCGTCAGTACTAAACCTACGTTAGTTCTTAGTTGGGTCAGACCTGAATTCACGATATTACAAGGAATTTTTTTAATGTCGTGCATCACAGCAGTGTTGAGAACAGCCTCACTTAGCCATCTTAGCAGCTGGTATATAGGTAGAAAAATGAAGACTGACCTGAGCGTCTCCAGTTCACAGTTTGGACTCTCCAGTCCAGAACAGAGCCGCTTCACTCCTGAATCCTGCAACGTGTTGTAGCTCAGGTCCAGAACCCTCAGATGGAGAGGTTGGACTTCAGAGCTGAGGCCACAGAATCACAGCTGGTCTCGGATAAACTGCAGCTACTTAGGCTAAAATAACAATTATTTTGAGAGAAGACAAATAAAAATCAACATGTACCAGAGCAAAACACAGCTTACAAGCAACAAACCTCTCGTCCTGCACCGGCTTATCTGCCGTATGTTAGTATTTTGGGTTCTTTCAGGGCGGTTGGACAAGATCTACACCGTATGTAAAGTGTGTGTAGGTCAAAATACCTTCCAGGTTTGTGAGACCACATTTCTCAATAGCACTCAACTCTTGTCAGGAGTTGGGACAAAGCGACCCACTCCTGACAGCTTGTGGGCGATGCTGCAGCGACCCTGCAATCCCTACACTCTCTGGTGAAACCAAATCAAAGGTTTTAGACACTGCTGGATGCTGGAAGGGTGGCTATAGTCTGGACGCAGAGTTCCCCTGACTGCACATTTCTCCAACAGTGATTGGCAGCTGGTGTCACTTGTACTCCAGATGAGAGAAGGAAAGAGAGCCCCCCCACAGTGTGTTTGATTGCCCCACTTCAAGCTCAATGCTGCCAGAAAACATTGCAGGAGCATCAATTCCCCTCAGGGCATCAACAAGGACCTCAGGAAAAGGTGCAGCTGCGACCTACTAGAGACAAGCACACTGAGCTGAGATTCAAAGCCCTCTCCTCCCAAGAGAAGAGCTTGTTTGTTGGAGGCTCTTCTGGGCGATACCTGGTGCCACAGCTCCAGCTTAGCCCGTCTCTGGAGCTGAGGTGGAGCTTAGCAAGTTTCATGGTTCTCCACCACTTCCTCTCGCTGAGGACCTTCTCAGCTGGTGGTTTCTGCTCCACCTTCCAAGTTGAGCAAGTGATACTTCTGCATTCCTGCCACCAGTGTGTCTGCAGAAAGAGTCTTCTCTACTGTTTTATATTATATTATAGAAAATTAGGATTTTTGGTTGATGTCTTAGATTTTGTTGACTAATTGCAGGTTTTTCTTTAATAACATAGAAAGATTCGATTAGAAGAGCAAATGTATCATTTTATGAACTACTTCCACTACTATTATATACACATACTTCCATATTGTCTTAGATTGCAAGCTGCATTTATTGCATCGTTCATAGAAAGTCATATTTGTGAGGAGAAAAACTCAAATAAGGTCATTTTCTTTCATGATCATTACAAAAGAAGGAGGCGATGAACAAACAGATTTATATAAAAATTTGTAAAAACTTATGGATGGAAACCTTTTAAAAATGGTTGCATTGTGTAGAATCGGTGTAGAATCAACTTGTTGACTTCTGATTTGGACTCCAATGGAAGTGAGGTGCAACAATTGTGGATGCTGAAAGCTTCAGATCTTCATGAAGGTTTCTGTGGTTGGACTGACCTGCTGCCCCTTTAAGAGGGAGGCAGGTTTGGGCTTCTGGCTGGAATGAAGCCACCTCAGATGAGAATGACTGCAGGCTTTCGGTACCAAGGTTTAACAGGGTGCTCACTTCACACTTGGGCTTTTCTCTTTTTTGGGATGGGTTTTCTCAGTAGAGAAGGGGCATGGCACACTGCAGCAGCTTTCTTTTTGGGTTTTCTAGTTTTCCTTCTGATCTTTAAAAGACAGGAAGAACCATTTTTGATTTGTCTGAATGTTTGGCGGTTTTGTGGCCAGCCTAAAATAAAACAAGACAAATCTACAACTGATACTTCCTTTCTAGTCATTGATGACCATCCTCACATGGGACAGATTTCCACAACCAATTTAATACTGCAAATCTATCCTGTGTGGTCTTTTTTCTGAGAACTGTAACACTACGTTTATAACAAAGATCAAACATGTAAACATTTATTGTCTAACTAGTTACACCTGGGAAAGTACTGGATCATCTCTGACTGACCTGAGAGTCTCCAGCTTACAGAGAGGATCCTGGAGAAAACCACAGAGCAGCTTCACTGCTGGATCCTGCAGCTGGTTCCAACTCAGGTCCAGAACCCTCAGATGGGAGGGATTGGACCTCAGCGCCGAGGCCAGAGAGTCACAGCTGATCTCTGATAACCTGCAGTCCCACAGCCTGGATAAGGAATCATGGCAAGAAATGATCTCTTATTGGAGGAAAAGTCATATTACACTTGCTCAAAATCATTATTTCATTTTATTTCATTATTTAATCAGGGCCCTTGGAGTCAGGAGAGCTCTGGCCCCCCACTGATAACTGGGATATTACAGCAACACCATAGTTAAAAAGTATCGATAAAATTGACTTTCAATGGCTCATTTAAATTCATACTAAACTTCTCTTCTCCAAAAGTCAATGGAGTTTATCTTGAAGCCTTTATTGTTTAGTTGTTATGTCGAAGATAAAAGAAAGCTGACCTGAGAGTCTCCAGCTTACAGAGAGGATCCTGGAGAAAACCACAGAGCAGCTTCACTGCTGGATCCTGCAGCTGGTTAAAACTCAGGTCCAGTTCTCTGAGATGGGAGGGATTGGACCTCAGCGCCGAGGCCAGAGAGTCACAGCTGATCTCTGATAACCTGCAGTAGTCTAATCTGAAAAATGCAGGATAAGGTTATACGGTGCAGGTCTGCATGTTATCTGCGTCAGTACTAAACCTACGTTAGTTCTTAGTTGGGTCAGACCTGAATTCACGATATTACAAGGAATTTTTTTAATGTGGTGCATCACAGCAGTGTTGAGAACAGCCTCACTTCACCATCTTAGCAGCTGGTATATAGGTAGAAAAATGAAGACTGACCTGAGCCTCTCCAGTTTACAGTTTGGACTCTCCAGTCCAGAACAGAGCCGCTTCACTCCTGAATCCTGCAACGTGTTGAAGCTCAGGTCCAGAACCCTCAGATGGGAGAGGTTGGACTTCAGAGCTGAGGCCACAGAATCACCTCTGGTCTTGGATAAACTGCAGCTACTTAGGCTAAAATAACAATTATTTTGAGAGAAGACAAATAAAAATCAACATGTACCAGAGCAAAACACAGCTTACAAGCAACAAACCTCTCGTCCTGCACCGGCTTATCTGCCGTATGTTCGTATTTTGGGTTCTTGCAGGGCGCTTGGACAAGATCTACACCGTATGTAAAGTGTGTGTAGGTCAAAATACCTTCCAGGTTTGTGAGACCACATTTCTCAATAGCACTCAACTCTTGTCAGGAGTTGGGATGAAGCGACCCACTCCTGATAGCTTGTGGGCGATGCTGCAGCAGCCCTGCAATCCCTACACTCTCTGGTGAAACCAAATCAAAGGTTTTAGACACTGCTGGATGCTGGAAGGGTGGCTATAGTCTGGACGCATAGTTCCCCTGACTGCACATTTCTCCAACAGTGATTGGCAGCTGGTGTCACTTGTTCTCCAGATGAGAGAAGGAAAGAGAGCCACCCCACAGTGTGTTTGATTGCCCCACTGCAAGCTCAATGCTGCCAGAAAACATTGCAGGAGCATCAATTCCCCTCAGGGCATCAACAAGGACCTCAGGAAAAGGTGCAGCTGCCACCTACTAGAGACAAGCACACTGAGCTGAGATTCAAAGCCCTCTCCTCCCACGAGAAAAGCTTGTTTGTTGGAGGCTCTTCTGGGCAATACCTGGTGCCACAGCTCCAGCTCAGCCCGTCTCTGGAGCTGAGGTGGAGCTTAGCAAGTTTCATGGTTCTCCACCACTTCCTCTCGCTGAGGACCTTCTCAGCTGGTGGTTTCTGCTCCACCTTCCAAGTTGAGCAAGTGATACTTCTGCATTCCTGCCACCAGTGTCTCTGCAGAAAGAGTCTTCTCTACTGTTTTATATTATATTATAGAAAATTAGGATTTTTGTTTGATGTCTTAGATTTTGTTGACTAATTGCAGGTTTTTCTTTAATAACATAGAAAGATTCGATTAGAAGAGCAAATGTATCATTTTATGAACTACTTCCACTACTATTATATACACATACTTCCATATTGTCTTAGATTGCAAGCTGCATTTATTGCATCGTTCATAGAATGTCATATTTGTGAGGAGAAAAACTCAAATAAGGTCATTTTCTTTAATGATCATTACAAAAGAAGGAGGTGATGAACAAACAGATTTATATAAAAAATTGTGAAAACGTCTGCATGGAAACATTTTTAAAATGGTTGCATTGTGTAGAATCGGTGTAGAATCAACTTGTTGACTTCTGATTTGGACTCCAATCGAAGTGAGGTGCAACAATTGTGGATGCTGAAAGCTTCAGATCTTCATGAAGGTTTCTGTGGTTGGACTGACCTGCTGCCCCTTTAAGAGGGAGGCAGGTTTGGGCTTCTGGCTGGAATGAAGCCACCTAAGATGAGAATGACTGCAGGCTTTAGGTACCAAGGTTTAACAGGGTGCTCACTTCACACTTGGGCTTTTCTCTTTTTTGGGATGGATTTTCTCAGTAGAGAAGGGGCATGGCACACTGCAGCAACTTTCTTTTTGGGTTTTCTAGTTTTCCTTCTGATCTTTAAAAGACAGGAAGAACCATTTTTGATTGGTCTGAATGTTTGGGCGGTTTTGCGGCCAGCCTAAAATAAAACAAGACAAATCTACAACTGATACTTCCTTTCTAGTCATTGATGACCATCCTCACATGGGACAGATTTCCACAACCAATTTAATACTGCAAATCTGTCCTGTGTGGTCTTTTTTCCGAGAACTGTAACACTACGTTTATAACAAAGATCAAACATGTAAACATTTATTGTCTAACTAGTTACACCTGGGAAAGTACTGGATCATCTCTGACTGACCTGAGAGTCTCCAGCTTACAGAGAGGATCCTGGAGAAAACCACAGAGCAGCTTCACTGCTGGATCCTTCAGCTTGGCCCCACTCAGCTCCAGAACCCTCAGATGGGAGGGATTGGACCTCAGCGCCGAGGCCAGAGAGTCACAGCTGTTCTTTGATAAACAGCAGTCCCACAGCCTGGATAAGGAATCATGGCAAGAAATGATCTCTTATTGGAGGAAAAGTCATATTACACTTGCTCAAAATCATTATTTCATTTTATTTCATTATTTAATCAGGGCCCTTGGAGTCAGGAGAGCTCTGGCCCCCCACTGATAAACTGGGATATTACAGCAACACCATAGTTAAAAAGTATCGATAAAATTGACTTTCAATGGCTCATTTAAATTCATACTACACTTCTCTTCTGCAAAAGTCAATGGAATTTATCTTGAAGCCTTTCATTGTTGATAATGACGCTTCCTGGGCACCACCATCACCCGGGACCTTAAGTGGGAGCCAACCATCAGCTCCCTCATCAAGAAGGCCCAGCAAAGGATGTTCTTCCTACGGAAGCTGAGGAAGCTCAATCTGCCTCCCAGGATGTTGGCGCAGTTTTATACGGCCATCATCGAGTCCATCCTCACCTCCTCCATCACCGTGTGGTATGCTGGTGCCACCGTCAGGGACAGACTGAGGCTGCAGCGCGTCGTGCGCGCTGCCGAGAAGGTGATCGGCTGCAGGCTCCCATCCATCCAGGACCTGTATATCTCCAGGACCCGGAGGTGTGCAGGTCGGATCACGGCCGACCCTTCCCACCCTGGTCACGGACTGTTTTCCCCCCTCCCCTCAGGCAGGAGACTACGGTCCATTCGGACCAGAACCTCCCGCTACACTAACAGCTTCTTCCCCTCTGCCATCAGGCTGCTGAACACCAAGTGACTTATCACTTAAGCACCATGTACAGCAGCCAGCCGGACTCACGAACAATACACTACTCCTCATGGACCTGCACTATTTCTCACACTCACTATTTATGTAAATACTGTATATAAGTCTTATTTTATTTTATTTTATTTATCTTATTCTAGTGTGGTGTTGATGTCTAATGTTATGTTGAATGTCGCAGCGGCACACCACGACAAATTCCTAGTTTGTGTAATACTGTGTATTACATGTACAATGGCAATAAACCCTCTTCTGATTCTGATTCTGATTCTGATTCTGAAAGCTGACCTGAGAGTCTCCAGCTTACAGAGAGGATCCTGGAGAAAACCACAGAGCAGCTTCACTGCTGGATCCTGCAGATTGGTCTCACTCAGCTCCAGAACCCTCAGATGGGAGGGATTGGACCTCAGCGCCGAGGCCAGAGAGTCACAGCTGATCTCTGATAACCTGCAGCGCGACAACCTGGAAAAGCAATAAATGGGGCAAATAAAAACACATTTCTAAATATGAAAATGAAGAGAAAAGCAGAAAATGTAAAGAAATTTAGAAAAGACCAACAGAGGCCTCCTGACCTGAGCGTCTCCAGTCTGCAGTTTGGATGCATCATTGCAGAAGACAGTAACTTTACTACGGCATCTGTCAGGCTTTTGTTCTCGCTTAAGCTCAGCTCCCGTAGATGAGAAGGGTTTGACGTCATTGCTGAGGCCACAACTTCCCAATGACTCTTTGAAAGACAACTATCAGACAGTCTGTTGTGTATGAAACAAAAATAGTGAGTCAAACTTTGGGATTTCTCATCAACTTATCTGAGAATCGACCTCAACACAAATGTAGCTCATTTCCTGGAAAAGCTAAATTCAACACCGTAGAGCAACAGTTTGAACGACCATCAGATCTGAAATGCAACTGAATTATTCTTAACATTTGTCTTATTTTAGAACAGCTCATAATTACTCAATATTTAAAATGATTACAGCAAATGGTTTAAAGAAACGTGCATCTTTTTATCTGTCTATCGGCTCTTTGGATATTTTGCATTTCATAAATTTCACAATTTGTACGATCGTGCGTCAAGTCTTAATTCAGCGATCGATCGATGACATCAGAGTCTCTGGTTGCATCGATTGCCCTCAGCTTCTGTTATATCTGCCTGTTTTCCTTCAAATCATTTTCACTGCACCTTTTGTTGCTAGTGATGAAGTTGCCACCTAACGGGTGTGGAAAGGGTCAAACAACTTTGTGGGTCATATAAAGGCTCCAAACGTAACCGCCACAAAGACCTAAAACACCCATTTAAACCAACGAGGCCGGCTGTTTTTACGCTGAACAAATGAAGCAAAATAGTCACGTGTCATTAGTTAAAATGTGTTTTTCTGTCGTTTGAATACGATGTATACAAACAACAAAAGTTATTTAATTACATGACAGTAATTTCATGATAGTAAGTTAACTTGTGGCTCCTATTATTCCTGCCTTATGTTGGTTTGTCTGGATTGAACTTTGAACTTATATCCAGCCAGTGTTGAACATTTCTGAATTAATTTTTGTTTTTTTAATTTATGGACGCTGCAATGGAAATAAAGAATTGAAGGAATGACCACTGGAGGGGGTATTGCTACCTGACATGATCGACTTGGTTGATTTAAACGCCGATGTCCGGCCCCAAAAATCTTTACTTACTCGACCTTCCTGCAGTTCCTCACAGCTGGAATCAGGCGACGTCGTCCCTCCTCTGAGGTGTTGTACTGCTGCAGGTTCAGCTCATCCAGAACCTCCTCTGACATCTGCAGCAGGTAGGCCAGAGCTGAACAGTGGATCTCTGACAGTCTCCTCTCTGATTTCTTCTCTGACTTCAGGAACTCTTGGATCTCCTGATGGACTGACTGATCCTTCATCTCCATCAGACAGTGGAAGATGTTGATGCTTCTGTCTAGGGAGATTTCATCACTGTTCACCTCCTTCAGGTTGTTGAGGACCTTCTGGATGGTTTCTGGATGGTTCTCCATTTGATCCAACAGTCCACCCAGGATCCTCTGATTGGATTCCAGAGAGAGACCATGAAGGAAGCGAACAAACAAGTCCAGGTGGCCATTTTTACTTTCAAGAGATTCCATTAGTGCTCTCCTGAGGAAGTCATCAAGAGATGTGGCTGGATCGTTATTTAACAACCCAGCAAACCGGAAAAAGTCGTTTGGTTTCAAATATTTTAGGACAGACTCAATAATCCTTTTATTCTTGATGGTGTAGAGGTGGAACATGAAGACGGCAGCCAGAAACTCCTGAATGCTCAGATGAACAAAGCAGTAGACTGATTTCTGGAAGATCACACTCTCTCTCTTTTGAAGATCTCTGTACAAACTCCTGAGTACACCGACACCTCGGGGACGTCCAGTCCACATTGCTCCAGGTCTTCTGAGTAGAACATGATGTTTCCTTTCTCCAGATGTTCAAACGCCAGCCACCCCAACTTCAGAAGGAGTTCTTTATCAGCCTCAGTCAGTTCCTCTGGTCTCTGCTTTCCTCCATACTTCTTCCATACTTCTGCTTCTTCCTCTTTATCTGAACCCTCAGGAAGTGTGAGTAGAGGTCAGTCAGGGTTTTGGGCAGCTCTCCTCTCTGGTCTCTGGTCATCATGTCCTCCAGAACTATAGCAGTGATCCAGCAGAAAACTGGGATCAGACACATGATGTGGAGGCTCCTGGAGGCCTTGATGTGTGAGATGATTCTCTTGGACAGATCTTCATCACTGAACCTCCTCCTGAAGTACTCCTCCTTCTGGGAGTCAGTGAAGCCTCGTACTTCTGTGATCCTGTCAACACACGAGGGAGGAATCTGATAGGCTGCTGCAGGTCTGGAGGTGATCCAGATGAGAGCTGAGGGAAGCAGGTTCCCCTGGATGAGGTTCACCAGGAGCACGTCAACGGACGATACTTGTGTGACATCAGAGATGACCTGATGCTTGTTGAAACCCAGTGAAAATCTGCTTTCATCCAGGCCATCAAAGATGAACAGAAGTTTCCAGACAGTCAGATCTTCTGCTCTGATCTTCTGTAATGTTGGATGGAAAACATGAAGCAGTGAGAGAAGACTGTGCTGCTCATCTCTGATCAAGTTCAGCTCCCTGCATGAGAGCGGAAGCACCAGACTGATGTCTTGGTTCTCCAAACCTTCTGCCCAGTCCAGCTGAACTTCTGCACTGAGAAGGTTTTCCAACGCCGGCGACACCGTTGGTCAGAACCACTCTGATGTGTCTCTGTTGCTCAGATAAGACTTTGAAGATGTCCTGGCACTTGATTGGAGTGTCCTGGATGTTCTTCTTGGAGGTTCTCTCAAGCTGTCTCACCTCATGTTGTGTGTCCACCTCCTCACTTTGTCCCTCAGTGATGTAGAGCTCAGTGTAGATCTTGTTCAGCAGGGTTCCACTTCCTGCTTCATTAGTTCCTTCAGTCACATGTTCACATCTTCTCTTCAGACTGATCTTATGACCTTCTATCACCTCCTGCAGATCACTTCCTGAAAATAAGTAAACCATGATTTCCATCTATAATAAATCATCAACACAACTACAAATTCATGACATCACAAGTTCAATTTCATATTGAACAATTTTACTTTGTTTGGGCTTCATTTCAGCATCTCCAGATCTGCTTCCAGATTGTGAACAAGAGGACTCTCCTGGTGGAGCTGACTGGGCCCAGTTTGATAGGAGGTGCTCCCCCTCTCACTATGAAACACATCTCTATTAGTCCTTTGATTTATAGGATGAAAAAAACCTGATCAAGAGTTAATAATAATCCAATTCACTGCATTTTTATCAAACAGGAACATTTCTAATACATTCTGAATAACAACTGAATCAATAAATCAATGATGTCTCTGTATAATTTTTCATGTTTTCAGAGTTTTAAGCTGCTTTTTTTTAACTGTTTCCTGCAGTGAGAAAAGAACTGGCACCTTTTCCAGCCCCTCATCCTGCAGCACTGAATGTGCTCTAAAGTTCTTTCCAGAGCAAACGTCTCTGAACGTGCAGCAACATGTTGTAGTCATGGATCCGTGAGAAGAACCGGATACAGGAAACGCCCTGACTTTGATCCCAAAAACCCAATGGTGGCCAACGGTGGTCCGGCAACGACGGGGACGCTGGTCCATCGGGCCGACAAACACTGGTTTTCCACAGGCCAACATGGTGAAAGGACTGTCTTCAGCTCAGCTTTTAAACTGTCACAAAATGTCGCTCTTCCTGCTTCGTCTGAAGAGAATACTTTCACTCTCACTTTTAAAACCTAATCAACAGCTTTATAGCGTATATATTACTACCATTAAAGCATTCTGGGAAGGTTTAAAGTTCTTTTAGGATCAGTAGCAAAGAGCAGAAAAATAAACTAAACTTCACTTAGAAAGACTTTTCAACTATAACTAAAGTCAGACTATAAGAAAGTTAAATAAGAACTATTCATTTATGATGCATACTGATGTTTTGTGCTAAAACTAAATATGAAGTCTAGTTGATTCAAATCTTGATTTTATCTCCAAACACAACTGTCAATTCTTTTCAATAATACTCTTCGTTTCCACTCACCTGGTCGGTCTTCAGTCTTCCTGCTTAGTCTGAAAGGAATACTTTGAAAAACTCGTTTGTTGGGTTCCCAGTTTCTGGGACCGTTGTTGCTGGTGTCTACCTGCAGGGGGCGTGGAGGAGCCGCTCATCAGCCGCAGCTGGCCCCGCAGACACACGCACCTGCGGTCTCTCTTCAATCTCCCGTTAGATTTAAGGACAGAACTCCCGTCTGCCAGCGGCGGAGTGTTTTTCGTCCTCATCGCCAAACCCTGACTTCTGTGGCTTGACTATTTTGAGAGTTTTCCTCGCGGACTTGTTTTGGGCTCTCTTGAGGTCTCTCCGCCTCTCTGTGAACGCGGACCGAACTGTTCTTGTTCACTTTAAAATAAAGACGCTTTTCGGACACCATTCTCCACCATTATTCAACCTGGTTAAATAAATAAGATTCATGATGCTTCACAGATTTTGAAAGACTTGTAAAAGCAGCATATTTCTGCAGCCCTGGAGTCCAGGAGGAGCAGCAGAGGTCAGAATGTGTCGGAGCGCGTTTAACTATTGTCTGCAGTTCCACTTGTGTCCACCTGGTGGCGGTAAAGCATCACATGATATCTCCTTTTTGGAACTTCTTCAGCTATTTTTGATTAATTCAGATGACGACTGAAACTGTCAATGACCAACAGAAAGTTCGTCCATTTTTCTACTGTGTCACATTTTCATTATTTATTGTCATTATGGGTCTAAACTGGACCAGTTCTGTGAGCTGTTTTGCTTTTTCTCTGGACCAGATGTTCCAGGCAGGTTCCATCATTGGACACAGACGGAGACAGGTCACGTGACAACAGTCAGCCTTTAGTTCTTTATTACAGGAGGATCTGGTTTATATACAGACACGTATCTGCAAAGTACTAAAAAGTCTACATACACGCACAGGCGTGTATTAAGTGTTTATACACACGTTTGCGCGTACGTGCACACTGTATATTCATATAATAACTGTTAGTTTCTAAAACACCAAAGTAGAGTCACTGAGGCACGGCTTCACCTCCTTTACACCGAGGTTTCACTGAGCAGGTGTGATGAACTGTTGCAGAAGGAAAAGCATGGAACATGTTAATAATCGGACACAAAAACACTCAGGTTTATTGTCTGGACCTCGCCATCCCTTTGGGGAGGATCATCTCATTCTTCAGCTTTGAACTGTCAGAGTTAAAAGGTTTCATCCTTCCACAAGACCAGAAAACTTCCGCCCAACCTTCTGACCTCTAGTGTCGTATTTTCATCTCTTCAAAAATTATCATGTTCAACATTTTGTCTTCCAAATGAAAAAGAAAAAAAAATCTTCCCATCTGAAATTCAGGGCGAGACAATCCGAAAAAGGCAACTATCTCCAAATATGAGCTTTCTGAGCGACTGATGTGAAGCTGGTGAAACCAGTTTGACGACCATTGTGAAGCCAGGAGAGTGTAAATGAGGGGGGGGGGGGGGGGGGCAGTGAGTGGATGCTGCATTCATCAAACACACAATAGTCAGAAGAGAAGAAGGAAGAACAGAAGCCCGTTTTCCTCAGTGTTGGTGTGGAGACGCCTGTTTGGAGGAGCAGGAAGCAGGCTGGACTCTTCCAGCTGGCTTTAATGCCACTTCTCTTCTGAGAACCTCCCAGCAGCTTTCTCTCCACCATCTTTTTACGCTGAAGGTTTTTGATCATTTCAGGTCAGATGTTCTTGGACTGAGGTTAAAAATGTTTGTTCTTGTGCTCGGAGCAAACCGATGATCCTCTAAAGTCAGGCATCCTAAGGTGGATGTTTTCTGAGGCGTGGAGGCTTTAAAGTGGCGCTTTTACCCACTTGTCCTCGTTCTGTTGGAAACTTGATCCAAAAACCTTTTCTGGAGCTTCATGTTCTGCTTTTTTGAAGGAATGAAATGGTTTCATCAGCGCTGCCGGGGGCTGAGCAGGCTTCATAAATCTGAAGCTCTGAGATCCTTTAAAGATCTCCTGGAATCAGCAGATGGGGCTTTGATCAAAAACTGTAAGAATCAGTCAACCTATCAAATCTTGACTCAGTCCAAGCATGAACCAGTCCATCCAGAGCTGATTATGGCTCAGCAGGAGGAAAGCACGGCCTGGGGGGGTTCATATGGAGCAGGCACACTCTGGCTCTATTGCTACTGAAAACAGCCCTTCAGCACAGCAGCCTGAAATACAGTTCTGGAGAAACCTGTTCCCAGCAGCAACCTGTTTAAAACATGACCAGTAAGAGATGCCCGGCGTGACCACGACCACGGGGAGAGGGGGGGGGGCAGAGATAGGCGGTAACGCCGCTGCCCACCGATTCACCTGGAAACAACAAAAACCCCAGCAGCTTGGACCCAATATGGCAGCGTGTTCCTCAGAAACGCTCCTCAAACTCTCCCCACAGCTTTATTGCTAAACAGGATTTGGGTTTTTTTGTCCGTGCTAAATGGAAAGTGTTTGTCCTTTGGTGGTCCAACAGGACCACGATTTGGATGGATGGATGATTTGATGTGACGTGTGACGTTTATTGGAAGATCTGCTTAATCTTCAGGCTGCTCGGGTGTTATCAATATAAAATAACACTGAAATGTAAAAGTTGTCCCCCCCGTCTCTCTGCAGGCATGTCAGTCCTGCCAGGTTGGACTCTCAGTCCATCGGACACAGTTCAGAGCAGAAACAGGACACAGGAACAACAGATTTGGCTACAGTCTCTGACCTTTCTGTCCCGACTAGCGTCTAAAACATTAGTTTGCTGCAGGCGTCCCTTTTCCCCCTCTGGTGATGAGAGTTTTTAAGATGATATGTGATTAAAAAGTGGGATGTAGATGACGTAGGTTCTGCTCCTTTGCACTTTTCTGTGAACAGAAGAAAAAACAGGCATGGTGTTTCCTGCCGAAAGAGCTTGAATATTTGGTCATCAAACGACCTCAAAGAAAAGAAAAAACACAAAGTACCTTCAGTTTTTCTTGAGTCGTCCAAATACCTTCAGCAACTTTGGTGTTGGAGGTTTTGTTTCAAACAGAAATGCACCTTTGGGCTTTTCCTCTTTCTTTGCATCAGTTTTAGCTGGTGCAGCCTTGGCCTTGGTCAGTTTCCTACACACACACACACACATTTACACATTGAAAGTGGGTGTGGTTGTTCTGGCACTTAAACCGACTCACCTTCCCTTCCGAGCCAGAACCTTCTGGGACTCTGGGTAATGGATGAGGATGTCAAACAGGTCTTTCTTCTCCAGGACAAACAGGTTAGCAAAGCCGTGTGCTTTGACATTAGCTGTGCGCCTGTTCCCTCCATCTTTGGCAGACTGCAGTAAGCTGTGATGGAGCCAGAGGACACGTGTGCACGCTACAGGATGTTAGCTACGGGTGGGTGATACGTGGACTGAATCCAAATCTTCAAGCCTCTCAGGACACACCTGATTTCTCCAAAGACGCAGCCCGCCTTCAGAGTGACGAAGACGATGCTGTTGTCAGGTCCTCCCACCACCTGCACCGCTCCACTCTTGATGATGTACATCTCTTTACCGATGTCCCCCTGCAGGGGAAAATAAGCAAACCCTCCATGTAGATGAGACTCCTGTGTTGTAGAACGAGGGGAAAGCTTCTGCTGGCGTTGAGGAACATCGACCACGTGACTCACTTTCTTCACCACAAAGTCTCCTGGTAAATAGATGATGGACTTGAGCCTCAGTAACATGTCCACCAGCATCTGCTGGTCACAGCCCTGATGGAAACCACAGGTATGTGAGTCTGAGCTGCACTGGGACTGCTGGTGCGTGTGGGAGCCCCGGAGGAGCTACCTTGAACAGGTCGATCTTCTGAAAGGTGGCCAGGTTGATGTCCACGGCGATGGCGGTCCTCATCACCAGAGGCATCTTATCCAGCAGCTCAGACTCGTCTGATCGGGGCGCAGCAGACTTTGGGTCATCACGTGTTCTGATTCCTGGAGATGGAAACCCTGGAGGCTTCCTGACTCACCCAGCATGCCTTGAGCCGTCCAAGTGTAGTTGTACCACGTCTTCACCCTGTTCTGGACCATCTTGGGGATCCTGTTGGTGTTCATGTAGGCAACACAACCGTCCATGGAGGCCCTGAAGTAAGTCTGACCCGCCGTGGCCGCTCCTATGACGTCTCTCATCTGAGAGGAAACGGGACGATTGAAACGTCGTGAAGACGCAGTTCAAAGATTTGGAACGTGACACCAACCTGCCCGATCAAGCTGGAGAACACAAAGACGCCGATGAAAAAGTTGGACATCTGAAAGGTAATCTCAAAGGTTGTTGTGGGCTCTGGGAGACCCCCGATGTTGATCAGACTGCGCACGGCAAAGTAGTAACAGCGCAGGTACCTGTGGAAGAACACGGCCTTTCACACATCACGGCAGAGGTTCAGCACCCTCAAACACACCTGATGTGAGAGGCTTTAAGCCTTAAAGCTCAAATCTTTACACTCATGCCCACGGATGATCATCGGAGATGGAAAACCTACGCTGTGCCGTTGCCGTCGTACACCCAGGTGGTGGTGGCGATCCCCTGATGCTCCGAGGCCACGAAATAAGCACAGGCGGTGAGGTGAAGCATGAAGAGCAGGTATCCTGTAGTCCGAGCCACCCTGCGGGTTAAACACAGCCCAGATGTCTGGAAATGCCTTTATTTTAACCTCCAGAGGACTCAGAATACCTCCAGATGTAGGCTTTGGCCATGACGTTCTCCAGCCGATCGCTGAACTCAAAGAAGGACTCGACCTGCAACAGACAAGGAGAACGTTGGGGAATGTTTCCACGTGTGTCTCGGGTGACTGTGGGGCGGCTGCTGCCTACCCGGACGATGCGGTTGAGTCTGTAGATGGAGGAGAACTCAAAGTTCAGACAGAGAAGGTCGAATGGGAGGATGCTGAAAATATCAGTCTGACAAAACAAACATTCAGGGCAGAAACAGAAGCATTTCCAATCATTTGCATATGAAATGGGAACATATGAAACAGTTGTAAGGTTGAAACTATGGTTAATACTACACTGGACCATCCACTGTGGGCGGAGCTCCAGACACACGGAAAAGAAATGTTACAAAAAGAGGAAATCAACAAAAACACTGAAGTCGACTCCATCTCATCTCTTAGCCGAATCTTATTCCAAAGCAGCGTCAGAAGTGTTGAACCTGCAGTTTTGGAGCCGGTGTCGCCCTCTGCTGGACACGGCAGCACATTACACAAACCATCTACTCAACCACTGCTGGAGAACCAGCAGGGGACCAGTTTAAAGCCCATCACCCTCCAGGCTGAAGAAGCTGCACGTGCTGGGTCCGAAGGAAAAGCATGGAACATGTAATAACCGGACACAAAAACACTCAGGTTTATTGTCTGGACCTCGCCATCCTTTGGGGAGGATCATCTCATTCTTCAGCTTTGAACTGTCAGAGTTCAAAGGTTTCATCCTTCCACAAGACCAGAAAACTTCCGCCCAACCTTCTGACCTCTAGTGTCGTATTTTCATCTCTTCAAAAATTATCAGTTCAACATTTTGTCTTCCAAATGAAAAAGAAAACAAATTCTTCCCATCTGAAATTCGGGGCGAGACAATCCGAAAAAGGCAACTATCTCCAAATATGAGCTTTCTGAGCGACTGATGTGAAGCTGGTGAAACCAGTTTGACGACCATTGTGAAACCAGGAGCAGTGTAAATGAGGGGGGGGGGGGGGGGGGCAGTGAGTGGATGCTGCATTCATCAAACACACAATAGTCAGAAGAGAAGAAGGAAGAACAGGAGCCCGTGTTCCTCAGTGTTGGTGTGGAGACGCCTGTTTGGAGGAGCAGGAAGCAGGCTGGACTCTTCCAGCTGGCTTTAATGCCACTTCTCTTCTGAGAACCTCCCAGCAGCTTTCTCTCCACCATCTTTTTACGCTGAAGGTTTTTGATCATTTCAGGTCAGATGTTCTTGGACTGAGGTTAAAAATGTTTGTTCTTGTGCTCGGAGCGAACCGACGATCCTCTAAAGTCAGGCATCCTAAAGGTGGATGTTTTCTGAGGCCTGGAGGCTTTAAAGTGGCGCTTTTACCCACTTGTCCTCGTTCTGTTGGAAACTTGATACAAAAAACTTTTCTGGAGCTTCATGTTCTGCTTTTTTGAAGGAATGAAATGGTTTCATCAGCGCTGCCGGGGGCTGAGCAGGCTTCATAAATCTGAAGCTCTGAGATCCTTTAAAGATCTCCTGGAATCAGCAGATGGGGGTTTGATCAAAAACTGTAAGAATCAGTCAAGCTATCAAATCTTGACTCAGTCCAAGCGTGAACCAGTCCATCCAGACCTGATTATGGCTCAGCCAGGAGGAAAGCACGGCTGGGGGGGGGTTCATATGGAGCAGGCACACTCTGGCTCTATTGCTACTGAAAACAGCCCTTCAGCACAGCAGCCTGAAATACAGTTCTGGAGAACACCTGTTCCCAGCAGAACCTGTTTAAAACGGGACCAGTAAAGATGCCCAGTGTGACCACAACCACGGGGAGGGGGGGGGGCAGAGACAGGCGGTAACGCCGCTGCCCACCGATTCACCTGGAAACAACAAAAACCCCAGCAGCTTGGACCCAATATGGCAGCGTGTTCCTCAAAAACACTCCTCAAACTCTCCCCACAGCTTCATTGCTAAACAGGATTTGGGTTTTTTTGTCCGTGCTAAATGGAAAGTGTTTGTCCTTTGGTGGTCCAACAGGACAACGATTTGGATGGATGATTTGATGTTATTGAGAATAAAAACAGCTGAAAATGGAAGCGGAGATGTTTCAGAGCACCAGAGCTCAGAAAGAGTTTTAATCACACACCGCCTGTTGGGAATGATGAATGGATGGATTTTTATTTAATTTAGACTAATTTTAAAACATCCTTTATGCCAGTTCCATAGAGCGTGCGCGCGCACACACACACTAGCAAAGATGATATCCAAACAGCCAAATAAATGGGAGTCAAAAGAAATCATTTAAAGCTCATATGTCAGAGTCAAGGTCGAGGGTTTTCTATGGCCCCCGGGATGATACTGATTTATTATTAGAACCGGCCCACAGGCTGCAGATGTTTTACACAGGCCAATACTACATTTCCCACAATGCAACGGTGACAGTCTGAGCGGGAGGTGGCTTCATTTCATTATTTATCAGTAGTCATTAGCATAACAGCAAAAGTGAACTTTCAGATACCCATAAAATGGCAAAACGGAAGGTGGACACTGAGAACCGGGGGTTCAAACAAGGTGGGAGTGGGAGTACATGTTCACGGAGGCAGCTGGGAAACCTGGGTGTCTTCTGTGTGGAGAAAGGGTGGCGGTAATGAAAGAATATCATCTGAGACGGCATCATGAAGCTAAACACGTGGACAAAGACAAGAATATGGACATGGAACAAAAGCTACAGAAGGTTGAGGAGTTAAAACCAGGCCTCAAATCTGGACAGGCTCTGTTCAGAAAAGCCAAATCTCAAAGCGAGGCTGCTGTCAAGGCCAGTTTGATTCTGGCAGAAGAGATCGCTCAATCAGCCCGGCCATTTCCAGAGGGGGATTTCATCAAACACTGCATGCTTAAAGTTTGTGAGCAAGTTTGCCCAGACAAAAGGCAACTCTTTTGAAACGGGAGCCTGAGCAGAAACACCATTGTTGTCCCTCAATCTAAAAGAGCAGCTGGAGAAAAAGGGGAAAGATTTCATGGCATCTTCCCTGGCTGTGGATGAGAGCAGCGACATTAGAGGGGACTCCAGCCTCAACGTGACAGAGGAGTTCCTGGCGTTACGTCCTGTGCACGGCACAACCACAGGACATGATTTGTATGAAGAGGTGTCAAGATGTGGAAATGAGATGGAGCTGCCTCGGGAAAAACTGGTGGGTTGGACAACAGACGGAGCACCTGCCATGTGTGGACACAGGAGTGGACTGGTGGCCAAGATACGGGAGAAGATGCAGGAGGAAAACGTTACGGCTGAACTGACAGCTCATCATTGCATCATACACCTGGAATCGTTGTGTGCTGAAGCCCTGAACATGGAACATGGAATGTTCACCATCACGCACGCAGGGAACTTTATCAGAGCCAAAGGTTTAATTCAGCGCCAGTTCAAGGCGTTTCTGAGCCAGTGGGAAACGCAGCATGGTGATTTGCCCCATCACACTGAGGTGCGATGGCTAAGCCAGGGAAAGGTGCTGCAAAGATGTTTCCAGCTTCCTGAGGAGATCGGATGTTCTTGGACAGCAAAGGGAAAGACACAACTCAGCTCCCAGACCAAAGGTTCTTGTGTGAAACGGCTTTTCTGTGGGACATTCCGAGTCATCTGAATGCAATGAAGCTGCAGCTGCAGGGTCGGGGTGGTGTCCCCTCTGATATGTACAGTACAGTGAAGGCCTTTAGAACCAAACGGACTCTGTGGGAGGCACAGATGCACAAAGGAAACTTGAGCCACTTTCCCAGCTGCCAGACCCTGAAAGAGAAGCTCTCTACCAGTGTGTTCCCGAGCGCACAGTTTGCTGATTAAATGAGTGTTCTCGCCGCTGACTTCCCACGCCGAGTCACTGACTTAAAAGCACCAAAAAGCAGGTTTGAACTGCTCAGCCGTCCATTTGAGGTTGAGGTGGAAAGCTCAGCACCAAAGCTCCAAATGGAGGTGATTGAGCTCCAATGCAGTGATGCCCTGAAGGCAACACATGGGGCAGTGGGTGCTGCGGAGTTTGCCCGTTTCCTCCCCGACACACATCCAGGCTGCTCCAACGTTGCCTGTGTTTGGCAGCACAGACCTGCGGGAACAACTGCTTTCTTTGATGAAGCTGAACAAAACATCACACAGAAGTGGACTTCCTGCTGAACACCTTCACTCAATTGTGAGGAGTTCCTCAGCTCAGAGCCGGACCCCCAACATTGATGAACTCGTCCAAAAGATGAGACACCACCAAGTATCAGCCTCAAACAAGTGAACATTAAGCTGCAATAACACATTTACAATTATTACTCAGCTCAAGTTTAAAAGTTAAATATTTTTCACTGCACATGTGCCTTTTCCTTGAAGAAAGTCTTGTTTTTGCTTAATAGATTTTTGCACTTTATGTTATTGTATTTCAATCCAATTATGTTCTAAAAATATTTCAGTTGAGTGAATGATAGAAAATTGCTGTTATAATTTTTTTCTTTGAAGTAAATTTAGCCCACTTTTGCTAAATGAGAAAATATACTGATGGTGCCTTGAATAATACCGCTTCATTCATTTAATGTTCATGTTATGGGGATTTTTATAGAAAGCAAATTTGTCTTTTGTGTCTCTTGAAAATTAAAAATGACTGACAGAGCCATAAGAAACTATTGCTTTATTTATCTGATCATATTGTAAAATATTTGTTAGGTTTTCAGTTGGTTCAGTTTGCTTCACTAGACCAGGGGTCACCAACACGTTGCCAGCGGGCACCCGGTCGCCCGTCAGAACCACCTGAGTCGCCCACCGGCCTGTTCTAAAAATAGCTCAAATAGCACCACTGACCAATGAGCTGCATCTAATTTATTTTTTTGCGATTCTTGTTTAAATCACACTTACAAACTGGAAATAACAATATATTAAAAAAAATGTTTAATATAAATGAACTATGACCTAGTATAGTTCAAAGGTCAGTATGATGCGCATGACCAAAACGTAGCGTCTACGCAGATCGCTACGACCAAACAGCCGAGCGGGCGCAGCCAGAACGAGGAGATGACTGACCCATAAAAAGATGGCAGAAAAGAAGAAAGAAGACAGATCATTTTCAACACAAAAGTTTCTTTCTCCACAAGAGAAGAACTTCTCACACTACTGCCCCTAAAGACAACTACGAGGGGAGTTGACATATATAACGAGGGGAGTTGACACATATAACGAGGGGAGTTGACACATATAACGAGGGGAGTTGACATATATAACGAGGGGAGTTCACATAAATAACGAGGGGAGTTGACACATATAACGAGGGGAGTTGACACATATAACGCGGTGAAGGAGTTTTTGCTGGAGAAAAAAGTGCCGCTGGAAAAGCTGGTATCAGTGACGACAGACGGGGCTCCCGCTGTGAGCGGCCCGCTACAGACGGGGCTCCCCCTGTGAGCGGCCCACTACAGACGGGGCTCCCGCTATGAGCGGCCCACTACAGACGGGGCTCCTGCTGTCTGTAGGCCTCATGTGCCAGAGTGATGGGCTTTGAGCACGTGATGACTCCTGTGGTGAAGATCAGAAACAGCATCCACTCCAGAGCCAAACAGCTCAGAACATTCAAGGTTCTGTTGGAGGAGCTGCCAACTGAATATGGTGACCTGCTCCTACACACAGAAATCCGATGGCTCAGCAGGGGACGGATTTTGCTTCCTTTTTTGTCACTTTTGAGTGAAAAAGAGTTCATGCAGTCCAGAGGGGAAGACGCCGCGCTGCTGGAGGACACTGACTGGACACTGGACCTTGCATTTTTAACGTTTTACTGGGAAACGGAACAGTTTGAACTGGGAGCTGCAAGGCAAAGGTGAGACTGTTGCTGAGAGGATCAGTGCTGTAAATGCATCTAAAGCCAAGATGAACATTTTCTCGATGCATTTACAGACAAAAGGTGCTGCACTTCCCCTCTGTGCAGAAAAGTGCTCTCAGCTCATAAAAAGACTTGGGCAAGAGTTTGAGAACAGGTTTTGTGACCTGGATCAGCTTGAGCCATGTGTGTCATTCATTTCTAACCCTTTCATGAACGTGGACATATCATGCATTGCTCAGCAGTTCAGTGCAACCTTCAGCCTGGATGCTGCACAGATGCAAATTGAAATTGGAACATTGTGAAATGAGCTGCAGCTCAAAGCCTCTCAGGCTGCACCAAACTTTTGGTGCCTTGTTGACACAGAAAAGTACAGTGGTGTATGTACAGCAGCTATGGAGGTTGCAAGCCTTTTTGGTTCGACCTCTCTTTGTGAATCAGCCTTTTCTGACATGAACTTCATCAAGAACCAACACAGAAGACGCCTCACTGATGCACATCTGCCAGACTCACTCAGAGCTGCACTGTCAAGTTCCCCACCAGAGGACAACACACTGGTAACCGCAGCAACGCCAGGCTTCCCCCCAACGGACAAAGAAACGGACACCAGATTTGGTGTCTCCTTCAGAATTTGTTAAATGTGTTTGTAAAATGTAACAATTGTTTATGTTAAAATGTTCATGTGAAAAAATCTGCAGACTGAAGTGTGAAGTTCAAAACGTAATCAGATTTATTTTAAAATCTGAAAGTTTATCTTTGTACTTTACATGATTTATTATTTGTACAAACGTGGTGCAAAGTAATTCATGATTTGTTAAAAAATGTCAGTGGCTGGTAAAAATGGGACATTGTGATTTCCTAGGACTGTTGGAGAAGTGATCATTTTAAAATGGTTTTGAACATTTATTTCAATTTGAAAAACACTTGCACTAAGACAAAATATAGAAATAAAGTGTTGCATATTGATATTTATCTGTTCCCGATCTTGTTAAATCATTGTTGATATTGATTGTGAGAAATCATTAACATGATCAGTGTCTTTGCAGAGATGAATATCATTAACTATTAATAATAACATTTCGTTAAAGGTAAATTGAGCAAATTGGCTATTTCAGAAGTGTGTATCAGACTGGTAGCCCTTCACATTATTCAGTACCCAGGAAGTAGCTCTCGGTCTCAAAAAGGTCGGTGACCCCTGCACTAGACTATATGCGGTCATTTTAAAATGTTTCAATGAACATTGGATCAGTCTGGCCCTCGGCTTGGAGCTACATTTTTATTTGGCCCTCCGTCCATTTGACTTTGACCCCCTGATTTAAATGAATCAGGATGTTTCCATCAGTGGTTAAAAATCTGATGAATGTGATCATCAAAATGCACAAATTCTGTCTTAAATCAGTATCAGCCGTCTTTGTTCATTTAAATATATCGAGCAGTGATCCAGGATTAAACGTTGCTGTTGTCCAAGATTACTGACTGATCCATGATGTGTAACAGATTTCTATTATATCGATTAACGTGAATGTTTGCATTGAAATTTGACAGAAATCTGCAGAATGTAAACTGTATAAAAGTTCACTTTCACAGAAACAGTTGCAGTCTCATTATGGGCTGTAACTGGAGGAGCTCCAGCTTATGTCATTAGAATCTACATGATTCAGTTTATTCATGCTTTTAGTGCTCTTTTGACTGAATTTTACCAGATAAAAATGTACCTTTTCTGCCCCCAATAAAAGAGTTCCTCTGTGTTCTAAGAGTTTAAAGAAATGCATTTAAAAAACAGATTTCCGACAAAAGCCTGGTTTGACCAGCAAGTCTGGCTCATTTACAGTTATTGATGAGCTCTTTTTCTGTGATATCTGCCATTTAAGTCCTAAAAAGCTATTTAAGGGTCGTTTTCTTTCCACTTCTCAGTCACCGACGTGTCCAACTTCACAGGACCTGCCCAAAGGTTCCCGTTTCTGTCATCCTCGCTAAAACGGACTAAAAGGACGCTTCTCCGGGTCATCCAGCTCACGGTGTCCAGGCAGCTCACTTTCTCTGTCGGGTAGACGATCTTCCCACAGCGGGCGCACTGAGGGTTCATCCTCGGAACCTCCTCCGCAGTTTCCTCCGCTTCTTTAAAACAGATATAGTTGCCGTCGCCGGCAGCCGAGCGCCACAAGTTCCAGCAAACGTTTGACAACCAGCAGCGACGACAAAATGTAGAGATACAAGTCAGTAGGAGACAGACGGAGCCTCTGTGGACGCACGAAGGAGCCGCGTCCGGGCTGGAGACTCGCTGATGCTGCGCTGACAACCACCGTCAGTGACAAGCTAGCGAGAGTTAGCTCACGAGACCGGAAATTAGCGACAGGAACCGGAAGTAAACAAAGGAGCAGACAATTTTGCGTTAAAATTTCATTCAAATATGCAAATAAAGAGTAAAATAAAAAATAAATTTAAACTTAACAGAAAATATAAGGACTCATCAACTTTATTTCTACCCAAAATGTCATTACATAAACTTCCTCATGCAAATATTTACACTGTATGATATTAAACTATTAGAATTACACAAATGTATTTTTTACCTTTTGCCAAAAAATACATGTAAAAATGTTTTGATCCTCAGTCACATAACACAAAGCAGATAAACACATGTTACAAGTAAACACAGTAAAGTTTCAAATTAAGAAAATATCAAATCTAAAATCACAAAAAAGTATAAAAATTAAATTGTGTGTACTGTGCAATCCCTTGCTTATTCTAAGCTTATTCTTTTTATTTTAATTATTTCGTTTGCTGTTAACTATTGTCTTCCTGATTTAGGCGTAACGAGCTGCAGGTGCGCTGGAGGCTCAGCGCTGCGAGTACGTTTCCAGAAACATTTAAACACATGAGATATAGAAGCATCAGTAGCTTCATTTGAGTTCTGAGCTTTGGTGTCTGTGTGTAGCTGTGAAACCACAAGAAGAGGGAGGAGCGAGCGAGCGATCAGCTGTACGCAGAGATCAAGCCGGCTGTGGATGGAGCCAACTACATCATTAAACACATGCGCAACAAGAACGACTACTACCTAATCAGTAATAGTATAATAGTAATAGTAACGGTAAATAGTAACGGTAAATAGTAACGTATAATAAATACATTTGAAGAGACAATTAAGAGAATGTTTTCATGCTTATAAGAGTGGTCGAGGATCCATTTAGAACTTTATAAAGATGCATTGTGTGATACCAGGAACTAATTTAACTTCAAGGCGAAGCTGCTTCTGCTTTGTCGACCATCGACTGATCTCCTGAAAGTCCACCACCGCTTTTTAAAAACTGAATTTTTCATCTATGGAGGGAGTAGACGGCAGATGTTTCCACAGATGCTCTTCACCAGTGGTCAGTGAGTGATGCAGCAGATGAGCGGGAGTTGACTGGCTTCAACCAGCTACTGACTCAATGTCTCCAGCCCATAGTCTGGATTCTCTACGAGCTCAGACAGCAGCTTCAGCTCTGAATCCTGCAGCTGGTTCTGACTCAGGTCCAGTTCTCTGAGACGGGAGGGATTGGACCTCAGCGACGAGGCCAGAGAGTCACAGCTGATCTCTGATAAACTGCAGTACCTCAATCTAAATAAAGAAGGGAAACTTTTATAAGGTTATAAGTGAAACCAGTATTAATCTGAAAGTTTAATCAAAGGCATGATCTGTAAATATTTAATTTAGTTACAGGTTAAAAAATGATAGTAATATGTAATTACCACAGTTCCAACCTCTCAGGTTTGCACTGTTCCAAAGGAGAATATATATTGTTCTGGCCCTCACTCTTCCCAGGTTCTCCCGACCTCTTTCCCTCCCATCTCATCATGGAGATCCATCTCACCTGTGGCTCATCTTTAAAGGCACAACCTGTCTTAGATGACTTCCTGTCCCCCTCACCATCTCCCTCCTCGTTGGCTGGTGTCTACCAGGCACCCTCACATAGTTTTGTCTAATTTTGGTTACCATCTGTCGGCTTTTTCATTGTCCTTAAATCAATTTATCATGAATAAGTGGTCACCGCGTGGCCCTCCCTCCTGAAGGAACTGGGCACAACACACACACTCAGAAAGTGTGAGGACCCTCGGATGGAATAATGGACATTTTTGAGAATGGTGTTTACCTCAGAGTTTCCAGTCGGCAGTTTGGAAAGTGGAAAAAACCACAGAGCAGCTTCACTCCTGAATCCTGCAGATTGTTGAGGCTGAGGTCCAGTTCTCTGAGACGGGAGGGATTGGACCTCAGCGCCGAGGCCAGAGAGTCACAGCTGATCTCTGATAAGCTGCAGTCCCTTAATCTAAATAAAAAAGGGAAACTTTTATAAGGTTATAAGTGAAACCAGTATTAATCTGAAATGTTAATCAAAGACATGATCTGTAAATATTTAATTTAGTTACAGGTTAAAAAATGATAGTAATATGTAATTACCACAATTCCAACCTCTCAGGTTTGCACTGTTCCAGAGGAGAATATATATTGTTCTGGCCCTCACTCTTCCCAGGTTCTCCCCACCTCTTTCCCTCCCATCTCATCATGGAGATCCATCTCACCTGTGGCTCATCTTTAAAGGCACAACCTGTCTTAGATGACTTCCTGTCTCCCTCACCATCTCCCTCCTCGTTGGCTGGTGTCTACCAGGCACCCTCACATAGTTTTGTCTAATTTTGGTTACCATCTGTCGGCTTTTTCATTGTCCTTAAATCAATCAATCTTAAATCAATTTTTGAGAATGGTGTTTACCTCAGAGTTTCCAGTCGGCAGTTTGGAAAGTGGAGAAAACCACAAAGCAGTTTCACTCCTGAATTCTGCAGCTTGTTGAGGCTGAGGTCCAGTTCTCTGAGACGGGAGGGATTGGACCTCAGTGCCGAGGCCAGAGAGCCACAGCTGATCTCTGATAACCTGCAGTAAAGCAAGCTGAAAAATGCAGGATAAGGTTATACGGTGCAGGTCTGCATGTTATCTGCGTCAGTACTAAACCTACGTTAGTTCTTAGTTGGGTCGTACCTGAATTCACAATATTACAAGGAATTTTTTTAATGTCGTGCATCACAGCAGTATTGAGAACAGCCTCACTTCACCATCTTAGCAGCTGGTATATAGGTAGAAAAATGAAGACTGACCTGAGCCTCTCCAGTTTACAGTTTGGACTCTCCAGTCCAGAACAGAGCCGCTTCACTCCTGAATCCTGCAACGTGTTTTCACTCAGGTCCAGAACCCTCAGATGGGAGAGGTTGGACTTCAGAGCTGAGGCCACAGAATCACAGCTGGTCTCTGATAACCTGCAGTCACTTAGTCTAAAATAACAATTATTTTGAGAGAAGACAAATAAAAATCAACATGTACCAGAGCAAAACACAGCTTACAAGCAACAAACCTCTCGTCCTGCACTGGCTTATCTGCCGTATGTTCGTATTTTGGGTTCTTTCAGGGCGGTTGGACAAGATCTACACCGTATGTAAAGTGTGTGTAGGTCAAAATACCTTCCAGGTTTGTGAAACCACATTTCTCAATAGCACTCAACTCTTGTCAGGAGTTGGGACAAAGCGACCCACTCCTGACAGCTTGTGGGCGATGCTGCAGCGACCCTGCAATCCCTACACTCTCTGGTGAAACCAAATCAAAGGTTTTAGACACTGCTGGATGCTGGAAGGGTGGCTATAGTCTGGACGCATAGTTCCCCTGACCGCACATTTCTCCAACAATGATTGGCTGCTGGTGTCACTTGTTCTCCAGATGAGAAAAGGAAAGAGAGCCACCCCACAGTGTGTTTGATTGCCCCACTGCAAGCTCAATGCTGCCAGAAAACATTGCAGGAGCATCAATTCCCCTCAGGGCATCAACAAGGACCTCAGGAAAAGGTGCAGCTGCGACCTACTAGAGACAAGCACACTGAGCTGAGATTCAAAGCCCTCTCCTCCCAAGAGAAGAGCTTGTTTGTTGGAGGCTCTTCTGGGCGATACCTGGTGCCACAGCTCCAGCTCAGCCCGTCTCCCGTCTGGAGCTGAGGTGGAGCTTAGCAAGTTTCATGGTTCTCCACCACTTCCTCTCGCTGAGGACCTTCTCAGCTGGTGGTTTCTGCTCCACCTTCCAAGTTGAGCAGGTGATACTTCTGCATTCCTGCCACCAGTGTCTCTGCAGAAAGAGTCTTCTCTACTGTTTTATATTAGATTGTATAAAATTAGGATTTTTGGTTGATGTATTATTTTATGAACTACTTCCACTACTATTATATACACATACTTCCATATTGTCTTAGATTGCAAGCTGCATTTATTGCATCGTTCATAGAAAGTCATATTTGTGAGGAGAAAAACTCAAATAAGGTCATTTTCTTTGATGATCATTACAAAAGAAGGAGGCGATGAACAGACAGATTTCTATAAAAATGTGTGAAACCTTATGCATGGAAACCTTTTTAAAATGGTTGCATTGTGTAGAATTGGTGTAGAATCAACTTGTTGACTTCTGATTTGGACTCCAATCGAAGTGAGGTGCAACAATTGTGGATGCTGAAAGCTTCAGATCTTCATGAAGGTTTCTGTGGTTGGACTGACCTGCTGCCCCTTTAAGAGGGAGGCAGGTTTGGGCTTCTGGCTGGAATGAAGCCACCTAAGATGAGAATGATTGCAGGCTTTCGGTACCAAGGTTTAACAGGGTGCTCACTTCACACTTGGGCTTTTCTCTTTTTTGGGATGGCTTTTCTCAGTAGAGAAGGGGCATGGCACACTGCAGCAGCTTTCTTTTTGGGTTTGCTAGTTTTCCTTCTGATCTTTAAAAGACAGGAAGAACCATTTTTGATGTGTCTGAATGTTTGGGCGGTTTTGTGGCCAGCCTAAAATAAAACAAGACAAATCTACAACTGATACTTCCTTTCTAGTCATTGATGACCATCCTCACATGGGACAGATTTCCACAACCAATTTAATACTGCAAATCTGTCCTGTGTGGTCTTTTTTCTGAGAACTGTAACACTACGTTTATAACAAAGATCAAACATGTAAACATTTATTGTCTAACTAGTTACACCTGGGAAAGTACTGGATCATCTCTGACTGACCTGAGAGTCTCCAGCTTACAGAGAGGATCCTGGAGAAAACCACAGAGCAGCTTCACTGCTGGATCATTCAGCTGGTTTTGACTCAGGTCCAGAACCCTCAGATGGGAGGGATTGGACCTCAGCGCCGAGGACAGAGAGTCACAGCTGATCTCTGATAAACTGCAGAGAGACAACCTGACCAAAAATATTTTAATTTTATATTTGGCACTTTCACATGATCTTAATTACAGAACTGAATGGAGGGTGACTGACCTGAGAGTCTCCAGTTCACAGAGAGGATCCTGGAGAAAGTCACAGAACAGATTCACTCCTGGATCCTGCAGTTGGTTCCCACTCAGGTCCAGTTCTCTCAGATGGGAGGGATTGGACCTCAGCGCCGAGGCCAGAGAGTCACAGCTGATCTCTGATAAACTGCAACAATTCAATCTAAAAACCACAGTAAATCCCATTGTTTTAGTCAGACGAGTTCAGATTTTGCTTTGCTTAGTTACAAATAAATCTGCTTGGAATCTTTGTAGATGAATGAAATACGGACTTTAGACACAGCTGAACTGACCTGAGAGTCTCCAGCTTACAGTTTAGATTCTCCAGTCCAGAAGAGAGCAGCTTCACCCCTGAATCCTTTAGAATGTTGGAGTTCAGCTCCAGAACCCTCAGATGGGAGGGATTGGACCTCAGCGCCGAGGCCAGAGAGTCACAGCTAAGATCTGATAAACTGCAGTGCGACAACCTGGAAAACCAATAAATGGGGCAAATAAAAACACATTTCTAAATATGAAAATGAAGAGAAAAGCAGAAAATGTAAAGAAATTTAGGAAAGACCAACAGAGGCCTCCTGACCTGAGCGTCTCCAGTCTGCAGTTTGGATGCATCATTGCAGAAGACAGTAACTTTACTATCAGGTTTTGGTTCTCGCTTAAGCTCAGCTCCCGTAGATGAGAAGGGTTTGACGTCATTGCTGAGGCTACAACTTCCCAATGACTCTTTGAAAGAAAACTACCAGGCAGTCTGTTGTGTATGAAACAAAAATAGTGAGTCAAACTTTGGGATTTCTAATCAACTTATCTGAGAATCTACCTCAACACAAATGTAGCTCATTTCCTGGAAAAACTAAATTCAACACCGTAGAGCAGGCCTGGCCAACCCGCCGCATGCGGCTCTTTGCCTGGTTTCATGCGGCTCTAACGTTCATATCGAAGTTTGGGTTTGTGTTTTTTTTAATGTGCGTGTTCGCTTCGCTTGAGTTCAATACGGTACTTTCGCCAAAGGCGCATGCGCGTTAGATGAAAATATCGCAAAGTTTCTCAGTAGGGACAAGATCTTTTGAGTAAACAATTAGTGTCAAGTTCGCCTTCAAAATGGCAGGAAAAATGCACAGCCAAACGAGAAAACCTGCACAAAAGCTTCGTGACCCGGTTCCGTGATCTACAATTTAAAAGGCCACAGATTGCATTCCTCATTGCCCCATTTAATGTGGAGACGCAGTGTTTTAAAGCCCCGCTGGTCACAGATGAGGCTGCAGCTGAGTTGGAGATTATCGATCTTTGTGAGGAGCACCAACTGAAACCTGCTTTAAGGGAAGGGGCCATTGAGTTCTGGAAAAGTGTGCCAATGGAAAAATACCCCAATGTCAAACGGGCTGCGCTTAAGATCCTGTCAATATTTGGGTCAACATACGTCTGCGAGTCTGTGTTTTCTATCCTGAAACACGTGAAACCAAAGCATCGATCTGTTCTGACTGACACCCGTGGGAAAGAACTGAATACAAGGCAGATTTGAAGAGGATTGTTCAAAGCAAGGAATGCCAGAAGTCCCACTAAGCAACATGCATAGTAAGAGGAAAAAAAGATATTTTAATTATTATATTTTTGTTTGTGGAGTTTGTGTGTGTGAGACAGTGCACACAATGTTCATTGTTAAAAATGACTGGCCCGTGGTCTGTAGAGGTCAAATTCTGTCATTATCATGTTGGTGTGTGACATTTACAATAAATCTGGCTAAGCAGAGGTCTGTGTGTGTGAGGAGGGGATGAGGTGATGTTCATGTGTGCCCATGTGTATGATGTGGCTCGTTGTGGTAACACAGTAAAAAATGTGGCTCTTGGGCTCTGACTGGGTGGCCACCCCGGCCGTAGAGCAACAGTTTGAACGACCATCAGATTTGAAATGCAACTGAATTATTCTCAACATTTGTTTTATTTTAGAACAGCTCATAATTACTCAATATTTAAAATGATTATAGCAAATGGTTTAAAGAAACGTGCATCTTTTTATCTGTCTATCGGCTCTTTGGATATTTTGCATTTCATACAATTTGTACGATCGTGCGTCAAGTCTTAATTCAGCGATCCGATCGTTGACATCAGAGTCTCTGGTTGCATCGATTGCCCTCAGCTTCTGTTATATCTGCCTGTTTTCCTTCCAATCATTTTCACTGCACCTTTTGTTGCTAGTGATGAAGTTGCCACCTAACGGGTGTCGAAAGGGTCAAACAACTTTGTGGGTCACATAAAGGCTCCAAACGGAACCGCCACAAAGACCTAAAACACCCATTTAAACCAACGAGGCCGGCTGTTTTTACGCTGAACAAATGAAGCAAAATAGTCACGTGTCATTAGTTACCTGACATGATCCACTCGCTTGATTTAAACGCCGATGTCCGGCCCCAAAAATCTTTACTTACACGGCCTTCCTGCAGTTCCTCACAGCTGGAATCAGGCGACGTCGTCCCTCCACTGAGGTGTTGTACTGCTGCAGGTTCAGCTCATCCAGAACCTCCTCTGACATCTGCAGCAGGTAGGCCAGAGCTGAACAGTGGATCTCTGACAGTCTCCTCTCTGATTTCTTCCCTGACTTCAGGAACTCTTGGATCTCCTGATGGACTGACTGATCCTTCATCTCCATCAGACAGTGGAAGATGTTGATGCTTCTGTCTGGGGAGATTTTATCACTGTTCTCCTCCTTCAGGTTGTTGAGGACCTTCTGGATGGTTTCTGGGCGGTTCTCCATCTGATCCAACAGTCCACCCAAGATCCTCTGATTGGACTCCAGAGAGAGACCATGAAGGAAGCGAACAAACAAGTCCAGGTGGCCATTTTTACTTTCAAGAGATTTCATTAGTGCTCTCCGGAGGAAGTCATCAAGCGATGTGGCTGGATCGTAATTTGTAAACAACCCAGTAAACCAGGAAAAGTTGTTTGGTTTCGAATATTTTAGGAACTGATTTATAACCACTGTGTCTTTCCTGGTGTAACGGTGGAACATGTAGACGGCAGCCAGAAACTCCTGAATGCTCAGATGAACAAAGCAGTAGACTGATTTCTGGAAGATCACACTCTCTCTTTTGAAGATCTCTGTACAAACTCCTGAGTACACCGACACCTCGGAGACGTCCAGTCCACATTGCCCCAGGTCTTCAGAGTAGAACATGATCTTTCCTTTCTCCAGATGTTCAAACGCCAGCCGACCCAACTTCAGAAGGAGTTCTTTATCAGCCTCAGTCAGTTCCTCTGGTCTCTGCTTTCCTCCATACTTCTGCTTCTTCCTCTTTATCTGAACCCTCAGGAAGTGTGAGTAGAGGTCAGTCAGGGTTTTGGGCAGCTCTCCTCTCTGGTCTGTGGTCATCATGTCCTCCAGAACTATAGCAGTGATCCAGCAGAAAACTGGGATCAGACACATGATGTGGAGGCTCCTGGAGGCCTTGATGTGTGAGATGATTCTCTTGGACAGATCTTCATCACTGAACCTCCTCCTGAAGTACTCCTCCTTCTGGGAGTCAGTGAAGCCTCGTACTTCTGTGATCCTGTCAACACACGAGGGAGGAATCTGATAGGCTGCTGCAGGTCTGGAGGTGATCCAGATGAGAGCTGAGGGAAGCAGGTTCCCCTGGATGAGGTTCACCAGGAGCACGTCAACTGACGATACTTGTGTGACATCAGAGATGAGCTGATGCTTGTTGAAATCCAGTGAAAATCTGCTTTCATCCAGGCCATCAAAGATGAACAGAAGTTTCCAGACAGTCAGATCTTCTGCTCTGATCTTCTGTAATGTTGGATGGAAAACATGAAGCAGTGAGAGAAGACTGTGCTGCTCATCTCTCATCAAGTTCAGCTCCCTGCATGAGAGCGGAAGCACCAGACTGATGTCTTGGTTCTCCAAACCTTCTGCCCAGTCCAGACTGAACTTCTGCACTGAGAAGGTTTTTCCAACGCCGGCGACACCGTTGGTCAGAACCACTCTGATGTGTCTCTGTTGCTCAGATAAGACTTTGAAGAGGTCCTGGCACTTGATTGGAGTGTCCTGGATGTTCTTCTTGGAGGTTCTCTCAAGCTGTCTCACCTCATGTTGTGTGTCCACCTCCTCACTTTGTCCCTCAGTGATGTAGAGCTCAGTGTAGATCTTGTTCAGCAGGGTTCCACTTCCTGCTTCATGAGTTCCTTCAGTCACATGTTCACATCTTCTCTTCAGACTCATCTTATGACCTTCTATCACCTCCTGCAGATCACTTCCTGAACATAAGTAAACCAATGATTTCCATCTATAATAAATCATCAACACAACTACAAATTCATGACATCACAAGTTCAATTTTATATTGAACAGTTTTACTTTGTTTGGGCTTCATTTCAGCATCTCCAGATCTGCTTCCAGATTGTGAACAAGAGGACTCTCCTGGTGGAGCTGACTGGTCCCAGTTTGATAGGATGTGCTCCCCCCTCTCACTATGAAACACATCTCTATTAGTCCTTTGATTTATAGGATGAAAGAACCTGATCAAGACTCAATATTGTTCCAGCATTTATGTCTGAATTCATCTTTCAGATTAAACATGATTATTGTTTCTAATCAACAATATTCACATTAAGTCTGTAACTATATGACTGTCTGAGGTTTAAGTGTTAAACATCTCCAATAATAAACTCACAACCTGCTGCTGTTAATGTGACTAACTGCTGTCACACAAACACATCATCACGCTTTAGTTTTCTTACATTTTCTCTGAACTTCTGAAGTCTATCACTCTATCTTTGGACCGGTCACTCTTCAGGGACACACAGCTGGGCACTGTGGACTCTGCTCTGTCCTCGTCCATCCTGAGGAAACATCAGAAATAGTGATGAGACTGTGATGAAGGTAAATAATCTGTAGAGGTTGTAGTTAAATAATCCCAATTCACTGCATTTTTATCAAACAGGAACATTTCTAATACATTCTGGATAACAACGGAATCAATAAATCAATGATGTCTCTGTATAATTTTCATGTTTTCAGAGTTTAAGATGCTTTTTTGAGCTCTTCCCTGCAGTGAGAAAATAACTGGCACCTTTTTTTGATAACCTGCAGTGATTCAATCTAAAAACCACAATAAATCCCATTTGTTTCAGTCAGACGTGTTCAGATTTTGCTTTGCTTACTTCCAAAAAAATCTGCTTGGAATCTTTGTAGATGAATGAAATATGGACTTTAGACACAGCTGAACTGACCTGAGAGTCTCCAGCTTACAGTTTAGAAAAGTGTGCCAATGGAAAAATACCCCAATGTCAAACGGGCTGCGCTTAAGATCCTGTCAATATTTGGGTCAACATACGTCTGCGAGTCTGTGTTTTCTATCCTGAAACACGTGAAACCAAAGCATCGATCTGTTCTGACTGACACCCGTGGGAAAGAACTGAATACAAGGCAGATTTGAAGAGGATTGTTCAAAGCAAGGAATGCCAGAAGTCCCACTAAGCAACATGCATAGTAAGAGGAAAAAAAGATATTTTAATTATTATATTTTTGTTTGTGGAGTTTGTGTGTGTGAGACAGTGCACACAATGTTCATTGTTAAAAATGACTGGCCCGTGGTCTGTAGAGGTCAAATTCTGTCATTATCATGTTGGTGTGTGACATTTACAATAAATCTGGCTAAGCAGAGGTCTGTGTGTGTGAGGAGGGGATGAGGTGATGTTCATGTGTGCCCATGTGTATGATGTGGCTCGTTGTGGTAACACAGTAAAAAATGTGGCTCTTGGGCTCTGACTGGGTGGCCACCCCGGCCGTAGAGCAACAGTTTGAACGACCATCAGATTTGAAATGCAACTGAATTATTCTCAACATTTGTCTTATTTTAGAACAGCTCATAATTACTCAATATTTAAAATGATTATAGCAAATGGTTTAAAGAAACGTGCATCTTTTTATCTGTCTATCGGCTCTTTGGATATTTTGCATTTCATACAATTTGTACGATCGTGCGTCAAGTCTTAATTCAGCGATCCGATCGTTGACATCAGAGTCTCTGGTTGCATCGATTGCCCTCAGCTTCTGTTATATCTGCCTGTTTTCCTTCCAATCATTTTCACTGCACCTTTTGTTGCTAGTGATGAAGTTGCCACCTAACGGGTGTCGAAAGGGTCAAACAACTTTGTGGGTCACATAAAGGCTCCAAACGGAACCGCCACAAAGACCTAAAACACCCATTTAAACCAACGAGGCCGGCTGTTTTTACGCTGAACAAATGAAGCAAAATAGTCACGTGTCATTAGTTACCTGACATGATCCACTCGCTTGATTTAAACGCCGATGTCCGGCCCCAAAAATCTTTACTTACACGGCCTTCCTGCAGTTCCTCACAGCTGGAATCAGGCGACGTCGTCCCTCCACTGAGGTGTTGTACTGCTGCAGGTTCAGCTCATCCAGAACCTCCTCTGACATCTGCAGCAGGTAGGCCAGAGCTGAACAGTGGATCTCTGACAGTCTCCTCTCTGATTTCTTCCCTGACTTCAGGAACTCTTGGATCTCCTGATGGACTGACTGATCCTTCATCTCCATCAGACAGTGGAAGATGTTGATGCTTCTGTCTGGGGAGATTTTATCACTGTTCTCCTCCTTCAGGTTGTTGAGGACCTTCTGGATGGTTTCTGGGCGGTTCTCCATCTGATCCAACAGTCCACCCAAGATCCTCTGATTGGACTCCAGAGAGAGACCATGAAGGAAGCGAACAAACAAGTCCAGGTGGCCATTTTTACTTTCAAGAGATTTCATTAGTGCTCTCCGGAGGAAGTCATCAAGAAATGTGGCTGGATCGTAATTTGTAAACAACCCAGCAAACCAGGAAAAGTTGTTTGGTTTCGAATATTTTAGGAACTGATTTATAACCACTGTGTCTTTCCTGGTGTAACGGTGGAACATGTAGACGGCAGCCAGAAACTCCTGAATGCTCAGATGAACAAAGCAGTAGACTGATTTCTGGAAGATCACACTCTCTCTTTTGAAGATCTCTGTACAAACTCCTGAGTACACCGACACCTCGGAGACGTCCAGTCCACATTGCCCCAGGTCTTCAGAGTAGAACATGATCTTTCCTTTCTCCAGATGTTCAAACGCCAGCCGACCCAACTTCAGAAGGAGTTCTTTATCAGCCTCAGTCAGTTCCTCTGGTCTCTGCTTTCCTCCATACTTCTGCTTCTTCCTCTTTATCTGAACCCTCAGGAAGTGTGAGTAGAGGTCAGTCAGGGTTTTGGGCAGCTCTCCTCTCTGGTCTGTGGTCATCATGTCCTCCAGAACTATAGCAGTGATCCAGCAGAAAACTGGGATCAGACACATGATGTGGAGGCTCCTGGAGGCCTTGATGTGTGAGATGATTCTCTTGGACAGATCTTCATCACTGAACCTCCTCCTGAAGTACTCCTCCTTCTGGGAGTCAGTGAAGCCTCGTACTTCTGTGATCCTGTCAACACACCAGGGAGGAATCTGATAGGCTGCTGCAGGTCTGGAGGTGATCCAGATGAGAGCTGAGGGAAGCAGGTTCCCCTGGATGAGGTTCACCAGGAGCACGTCAACTGACGATACTTGTGTGACATCAGAGATGAGCTGATGCTTGTTGAAATCCAGTGAAAATCTGCTTTCATCCAGGCCATCAAAGATGAACAGAAGTTTCCAGACAGTCAGATCTTCTGCTCTGATCTTCTGTAATGTTGGATGGAAAACATGAAGCAGTGAGAGAAGACTGTGCTGCTCATCTCTCATCAAGTTCAGCTCCCTGCATGAGAGCGGAAGCACCAGACTGATGTCTTGGTTCTCCAAACCTTCTGCCCAGTCCAGACTGAACTTCTGCACTGAGAAGGTTTTTCCAACGCCGGCGACACCGTTGGTCAGAACCACTCTGATGTGTCTCTGTTGCTCAGATAAGACTTTGAAGAGGTCCTGGCACTTGATTGGAGTGTCCTGGATGTTCTTCTTGGAGGTTCTCTCAAGCTGTCTCACCTCATGTTGTGTGTCCACCTCCTCACTTTGTCCCTCAGTGATGTAGAGCTCAGTGTAGATCTTGTTCAGCAGGGTTCCACTTCCTGCTTCATGAGTTCCTTCAGTCACATGTTCACATCTTCTCTTCAGACTGATCTTATGACCTTCTATCACCTCCTGCAGATCACTTCCTGAACATAAGTAAACCAATGATTTCCATCTATAATAAATCATCAACACAACTACAAATTCATGACATCACAAGTTCAATTTTATATTGAACAGTTTTACTTTGTTTGGGCTTCATTTCAGCATCTCCAGATCTGCTTCCAGATTGTGAACAAGAGGACTCTCCTGGTGGAGCTGACTGGTCCCAGTTTGATAGGATGTGCTCCCCCCTCTCACTATGAAACACATCTCTATTAGTCCTTTGATTTATAGGATGAAAGAACCTGATCAAGACTCAATATTGTTCCAGCATTTATGTCTGAATTCATCTTTCAGATTAAACATGATTATTGTTTCTAATCAACAATATTCACATTAAGTCTGTAACTATATGACTGTCTGAGGTTTAAGTGTTAAACATCTCCAATAATAAACTCACAACCTGCTGCTGTTAATGTGACTAACAGCTGTCACACAAACACATCATCACGCTTTAGTTTTCTTACATTTTCTCTGAACTTCTGAAGTCTATCACTCTATCTTTGGACCGGTCACTCTTCAGGGACACACAGCTGGACACTGTGGACTCTGCTCTGTCCTCGTCCATCCTGAGGAAACATCAGAAATAGTGATGAGACTGTGATGAAGGTAAATAATCTGTAGAGGTTGTAGTTAAATAATCCCAATTCACTGCATTTTTATCAAACAGGATCATTTCTAATACATTCTGGATAACAACTGAATCAATAAATCAATGATGTCTCTGTATAATTTTCATGTTTTCAGAGTTTAAGATGCTTTTTTGAGCTCTTCCCTGCAGTGAGAAAATAACTGGCACCTTTTTTTGATAACCTGCAGTGATTCAATCTAAAAACCACAATAAATCCTATTTGTTTCAGTCAGACGTGTTCAGATTTTGCTTTGCTTACTTCCAAAAAAATCTGCTTGGAATCTTTGTAGATGAATGAAATATGGACTTTAGACACAGCTGAACTGACCTGAGAGTCTCCAGCTTACAGTTTAGACTCTCCAGTCCAGAACAGAGCAGTTTCACTCCTGAATCCTCTAGACTCAAATCAATCTCAAATCAAATCAATCTTTATTTATATAGCGTCTTTTACAATCAAAATTGTTTCAAGGCGCTTTCCAGAATCCCAGGGCCTAACCCCAGACAAGCAACAGGGGCAAGGAAAAACTCCCCTTTAACAGGAAGAAACCTTGAGCAGGACCAGGCTCATGTAGGGGGACCCTCCTGCTGATGGGGAGGCTGGGTAGAGAGAGAGGAGAGGAGAGGAGAGGAGAGGAGAGGAGAGGAGGAGAGGAGAGGAGAGGAGAGGAGAGGGAGAGGGAGAGGGAGAGGGGAGGGAGAGGGAGAGGGAGAGGGAGAGGGAGAGGGAGAGGAAACCATGACACAGTAGGGTGACAGAGGCCTGTCAGGTGATCATGTTTCCGGACCCCGGCAGCCTTGGCCTATAACAGCATAGCTAAGATGTGACCTAACGATTAGACGACCCCCTAAGTATGATAATTTGTCTGTCTATGATAGTAACTGGAACTACTGAATTAGTAACAATAAGCTTTTTCAAAGAGGAAGGTTTTAAGCCTAATTTTAAAACAAGAGATGGAGTCAACCTCCCGTACCTGGACAGGGAGCTGGTTCCATAGCAGGGGGGCCTGGTAGCTAAATGCTCGGCCCCCCCCATTCTACTCCTAGAAACTCTGGGGACCACAAGTAGACCAGCATTCTGAGAGTGGAGCGGTCTATTGGGCTGATAAGGTATCACTAGCTCCTCCTGGTAGGATGGAGCTAGGCCTCTGAGGACCTTGTAGATCAAAAGAAGGGTTTTAAAAATTATTCTAAATTTAACGGGCAGCCAATGAAGAGACGCCAGTACAGGAGTCATGTGATCTCTGTGGTCAATACCTGTCAGAACTGTGAAATGGTGGACTAACTTTTCAGCATCATGCCGCGTCAGCAGCTTCCTGATCTTTGTGATGTTCCTCAAGTGAAAAAAGGCACTTCTAGAGACTAATTTAATGTGTGAGTTGAAGGATAGATTTTGTTCAAAAGTTACTCCTAGATTCCTCACAGAGAGACTAGATGTTAATAAGATACCATCTAGAGTGATCATGTGATCCAATCTATCCCTGAGAGGTTCAGGACCAAACACCATGACCTCAGTTTTTCCTGGGTTAAGGAGGAGGACATTTGAGGACATCCAGGACTTTATGTCTTTAAGACAGGTCTGGAGCTTCACTAACTTCTCTGTTTCCTCTGGTTTCATGGATAAATAAAGCTGAGTGTCATCAGCATAACAATGAACATTTATCCCATGCTGCTGAATAATGTTCCCTAAGGGAAGCATGTACAAGGTGAAGAGGATTGGTCCAAGTCCAGAACCTTGAGGAACTCCATGGCTAACCCTACTGTATGAGGAGGGAACACCATGGACATG
This sequence comes from Takifugu flavidus, assembly GCF_003711565.1. Lineage (NCBI taxonomy): Eukaryota > Metazoa > Chordata > Actinopteri > Tetraodontiformes > Tetraodontidae > Takifugu > Takifugu flavidus. The sequence continues at coordinate 11,725,625 of NC_079536.1, read as the reverse complement.
AGCAAACTGGTATCTAGCAGATAAATATGATCTAAACCAGTCTAGTGCTGTCCCTTTAATCCCAATCACATGTTCCAGTCTCTGTAACAGGATGCTGTGATCAACTGTATCAAAAGCAGCACTGAGGTCCAGCAGAACCAGCATAGAGACCAGTCCATGATCTGAAGCTATGAGAAGATCATTAGTGACTTTAAGAAGTGCTGTGTCTGTGCTGTGGTGAGCTCTAAAGCCTGACTGAAACATCTCAAACAGGCTGTTCCTCTGCAGGTGCTGTAGTAACTGAGTCACCACCACCTTCTCAAGAACTTTAGAGATAAAAGGAAGGTTGGATATCGGCCTGTAATTTGCTAAGACATCAGGATCCAGTGATGTTTTTTTAAACACGGCTTAATCACTGCCACCTTGTAGGACCGGGGTCCATAACCTGACACTAAAGAACCATTGATCTGGTCCAGGATAGAACTGCCTATCAATGGTAAAACATCCTTCAACAGGTGTGTTGGGATGGGATCTAAAAGACACGTGGTGGTCTTGGATTTCTGAATTAGCGATGACACCTCAGAAAAATGTATAGGGGTGAAGGAGCTTAAGGGCTCGTTGGAGACCCTGTATGTTCCCACAGTCGGCACATCTGGTGATGGTCCAGTTGTTTGGATTAGCTTTCTCTCTGATAGCTAGAACTTTATCAGTGAAGAAGCTCATGAAGTCTTCACCACTAAGGGAAGAAGGGAAACGTGGATCTAAAACACTGTGACTCTTGGCTAATTTGGCCACAGTGCTAAAACGAAACCTGGGGTTGCTCTTATTTTCCTCAATTAAGGAAGAAAAAAGATTCTTGTAGTTCAGCTCCAGAGAACCCTCAGATGGGAGGGATTGGACCTCAGCGCTGAGGCCAGAGAGTCACAGCTGCTCAAACTGAATAAAGACAAAATACAACCTGTTAGATATGAGCAGATATGTTGAGTCCACACTCGTTTCTGAAAACCTGAACAGGAAAACAGTCGACAGAACATCTGGTGTTTCAGATAGTCACCCAAAAATAATCGGTCAGAAATGGAGATGTTCTTTAGGAGGTATAAAACAGAACAGAGATGGCTTTTAAGTTAAATTCCCAGCTGTAGCTGAGAACAAGATGACCTTTAACCTTCAGACATGGAATTTAAAAGCTTCTAACACTGGACAACACTAGAAGAACAAAGTGTCTGGTGAGATCACTCAATGGAGCCTTTTCCTGACAGAGTCACTCATGTCTGCTGTTAACAGCCTGTGTTCTTAATCACATCTGGACTTACTCGGCCTCCTGCAGTTCCTCACAGCTGGAATCAGGCGACGTCGTCCCTCCACTGAGGTGTTGTACTGCTGCAGTTCAGCTCATCCAGAACCTCCTCTGACATCTGCAGCAGGTAGGCCAGAGCTGAACAGTGGATCTCTGACAGTTTCCTCTCTGATTTCTTCTCTGACTTCAGGAACTCTTGGATCTCCTGATGGACTGACTGATCCTTCATCTCCATCAGACAGTGGAAGATGTTGATGCTTCTGTCTGGGGAGATTTCATCACTGTTCTCCTCCTTCAGGTTGTTGAGGACCTTCTGGATGGTTTCTGGATGGCTGTCCGTCTGATCCAACAGTCCACCCAAGATCCTCTGATTGGACTCCAGAGAGAGACCATGAAGGAAGCGAACAAACAAGTCCAGGTGGCCATTTTCACTTTCAAGAGATTTCATTAGTGCTCTCCTGAGGAAGTCATCAAGAGATGTGACTGGATCGTCATTTAACAACCCACAAACCAGGAAAAAGGTTTGGTTTCAAATATTTTAGGAAAGAATCCATAATCCTTTTATTGATGGTGTAACGGTGAAACATGTAGACGGCAGCCAGAAACTCCTGAATGCTCAGATGAACAAAGCAGTAGACTGATTTCTGGAAGATCACACTCTCTCTTTTGAAGATCTCTGTACAAACTCCTGAGTACACCGACACCTCGGAGACGTCCAGTCCACATTGCTCCAGGTCTTCTGAGTAGAACATGATGTTTCCTTTCTCCAGATGTTCAAACGCCAGCCAACCCAACTTCAGAAGGAGTTCTTTATCAGCCTCAGTCAGTTCCTCTGGTCTCTGCTTTCCTCCATACTTCTGCTTCTTCCTCTTTATCTGAACCCTCAGGAAGTGTGAGTAGAGGTCAGTCAGGGTTTTGGGCAGCTCTCCTCTCTGGTCTGTGGTCATCATGTCCTCCAGAACTATAGCAGTGATCCAGCAGAAAACTGGGATCAGACACATGATGTGGAGGCTCCTGGAGGCCTTGATGTGTGAGATGATTCTCTTGGACAGATCTTCATCACTGAACCTCCTCCTGAAGTACTCCTCCTTCTGGGAGTCAGTGAAGCCTCGTACTTCTGTGATCCTGTCAACACACGAGGGAGGAATCTGATAGGCTGCTGCAGGTCTGGAGGTGATCCAGATGAGAGCTGAGGGAAGCAGGTTCCCCTGGATGAGGTTCACCAGGAGCACGTCAACTGACGATACTTGTGTGACATCAGAGATGAGCTGATGCTTGTTGAAATCCAGTGAAAATGCTTTTTCATCCAGGCCATCAAGATGAACAGAAGTTTCCAGACAGTCAGATCTTCTGCTCTGATCTTCTGTAATGTTGGATGGAAAACATGAAGCAGTGAGAGAAGACTGTGCTGCTCATCTCTGATCAAGTTCAGCTCCCTGCATGAGAGCGGAAGCACCAGACTGATGTCTTGGTTCTCCAAACCTTCTGCCCAGTCCAGACAGAACTTCTGCACTGAGAAGGTTTTTCCAACGCCGGCGACACCGTTGGTCAGAACCACTCTGATGTGTCTCTGTTGCTCAGATAAGACTTTGAAGAGGTCCTGGCACTTGATTGGAGTGTCCTGGATGTTCTTCTTGGAGGTTCTCTCAAGCTGTCTCACCTCATGTTGTGTGTCCACCTCCTCACTTTGTCCCTCAGTGATGTAGAGCTCAGTGTAGATCTTGTTCAGCAGGGTTCCACTTCCTGCTTCATGAGTTCCTTCAGTCACATGTTCACATCTTCTCTTCAGACTGATCTTATGACCTTCTATCACCTCCTGCAGTTCACCACCCTCTAAAACAAACCATCTTTTAAATCATTTTACAATTGTCATCTACAGCAGTAACACAGATGTCCTCAACTGGAAAATATTCTGTCATGATTGAATGATAGAAGCAACAGTCGGGTAATGACCCATCTTACTGTCAGTTTGAAATGTTATGTCTTCTTATGTAGACCTATTCTTTTATTTCATTGGGTTTCAATGTAATTTAGTCTATAACAACCATTTCCATGTCTTCCAAGAGTTTGCTTGGACTAAACAGCTGGTAAAAGCTGGATGATATTTAGAAAAACACATCAAACCTTCTCCAAACACATCATACTCAGCAGACCCTTGTCCTGTAAAGGTCACCTGCCTTCAGCTCTTTAACACTTTCCAGAACTAAATGACTAAATGTTGCTAAATACTGTCTAAGCATTTAGGAAGGTCTTCAGAGGGTTTGGTTCCAGTGGAACCAAACAAGTGCTCTCTGGATCTTCTCTTGCACATTGTAAATACACAAGTTGTTCCTTTATTCCGACCCAAAAGTATCTTATAAATACAAATGTACGAGCTTACGTGAGACGCTGTTGTTCAGGTCGGCGGTCTGCAGTTCAGTTCTCCGTTTCTTTTCACCCTTGGGACAGGAGGAATCTCCAATGGAAGCAGACCGTTCATGATACCTGTCAAAAATGGGAATAGTGGTTATACATGTCTACTGGGCGTTAGCAACACCTAAGAAAGGCTGCGTTCACTTCTACTTTCAGTTTGCTCTGACAGTTGAAGATTGAATGAACACTGAGCAAAAAATATAAAGTTATTTACAGTCTAACAAGCTCGTTTAGTTGGAGAAAAGTGTATTTGATCTAAGTGTTTAGTGGCTTTTCTTCATTGTGAATTTATGTTAAAAATAAAAGTACCAAATCAGGAATATAAACTCATAGAATAGAACAAAAGTTCTACATTTATGCTCCAAATACAGTAGTCTGGTCTCTGAAACTGATCATTAAATAGCACAGAGGTCACACGTATTCAAGCTTATTTCAACCATTTAGAAATGACTGATATTGTTGTCTATGGGTTTATTAGAACCAGGAGCCTTAAAAATAGACTTTTTAATGAATTTTCATGACATGTGGTGGAACAGTGTGGCAGAACAAGCTGCACAGACCTGCCATGTCTTACCCATCTGTATCTAAATGGAGAGCTGGAGCACTCTGCAATGATGGATATTGTTGGGAAACTTTAAAATATATGCCTCTGAGTTTTTGTGAGATGATGTTAACCCATGTAGGAGAAATGACCAGTTAAAAACAGAAGCAATTTTCAGTTTTAAAAGATTTACCACACTAAAATTAACATGGGAGTTAATGGGAGCGAACACCTGACATGTTGGTGCACCGTTTCATTTTAAGGACCTGATGAATTTCATTTTTCACGATAGTAGAGGCTAATACCTACAAAATGATGTTTTGTGTGGTTGTGAAATGTTCTAAGGCAGAGTTATGTGGTTCAGAAAACCTTACTTTAAAGGTGAGCCTTGAGGTCCAATACCGAAGTTTTCAGGGTAGCCTTTGGACTGGTCACTCTTCATGGACACACAGATGGACACTACGGACTTTGCGCGCTCTTCCTCTTCCATCACACATTCGCCCATTTTTAAATGTGAGTCTAAATGGTTAAGCAGGAACAGTCTGCTGACACAGAAAATAAGATTAAAGAACATGATTTTCAGTATGAAGACAAGCAGAGGTCTGTCCAATTGCGTATTGTCGGCTCATTCACATAAAAATCTATTATATGATGTCACCCTGTACATCATAGGTGTTAAACTCTGGCCTGTGGGCCACATTTGGCCCGTAATGTAATTATATTTGGCCCGTAAGCCATACCAATTGACTATTAGAGCTGGCCCGCCGGTATTATCACTTAAAGCGCATGTGCTAATACTACAAATACCAGAATGCTCTGCTGGTGTTTTGGTGTGAAAATCCACACTCCACATCAGCTGGTGGTGGTAATGCACCAATTTGTGGCTTGCCAACCACCAAGAAAGAGAAAGTAATCATAGCGACCATACAGTATATGCTAATGCTAATTCTGGCACTATCCCTCTGAAAAATGATTAAAAGAGAGGCAGAAAATAGGACCTTTCTGAACATGTAGGAGGCAGAATATCTGTTTAGATGTGTAAAAGACGGACCTGTCTGTCCTGTATGTGGAGCCAATGTTCATTACAAGGAGAACAACAACAGATGACACTATAAAACGCAACACCAAGACAAGCACAAACACCTCGAAATGACTCAAAGGTGCCAGAAAGTAGAAGAGATGAAAAGGCCTTACATTTACATTACATTCACTTACAATAGCAAAATATTGCTGTTGAAATTTAAAAGAGAAACAATGAATGCCCGTGATGTGTTTTTTTATTTGAATTTCAATTTTGCATGTGTGCAATAATAAATTATATATTGTATTGTGTTAATCTTTGCTTGTTCCATGTTCAGTTGTTGAGCAAAACTAGTTTGGGTCCATATCATAAAGTTCCCTGTTATAGCTGGAGGAAGAGTTTTTTCAATAAATATCAATGCTGGCCCGTGACTTTGTCCTAGGTTTAAATTTTGGCCCACTGGGCATTTGAGTTTGACACCTCTGCTGTACATCATACTGGCCACATATATATTGGAAAAACGTTTTGGGACATCTTAAAAGTTTACACCATGTTAAATATAAAATAGTTGTGGAAAAAATGTTTCTCCTGGGTGTTTCAAAAGGTGTGGTGGCATTAGACGGACGCACACAAATACAAATGAAATCATTTTTTTATCTGGTTATGGTTTACAAGAAAACCTAAATTCTTTCAAGATGTCAGTTCTCAACATTAAATTCAACAAATAAGATGAGAATGCATTCAAAACTAAACAGAAATACGTCATCACATCATCAAAGTCGGTCAAATGCAGCATCATCTTCTGTCATCTTCTGTCTTCTGAGGCTAAAACTTCCGCGTTTGTGTCCCTCTTTCCGTGGATTTTTCCACTAACTGCAAATAATATTGTCGACTTATTGTGAGTATTAAAATGTGCTTCCTCAACCTCTAAAATGTTGGCTCAGGGTTAGCGGAAAACGCAGTTAGAGGAAACACGGTACAAAGTTTGATCATCCGTCACAACATTCCCGTCGACCAGCCGCAATGTGCGTCCGAAATACGCGCACGCTCATTGCGAACACGCAGCTTATTAAGCCGCATCTCGCAGCGGAACATTGATTCGAGACGACAGCAGTGAAAGAACCAAATGCTACCTGAATATTAGAGGTTTTCCATCAGGGCTCGGTCAGTCAAGATGGAGCCCGAAGTTGAGAACTTTCACTTTCGCTTCTTCTTCCTCGACACGTCACGTGTTTGTGTTTTGATTGCGTCATATTCAGCACAAGCGCCTCTCTTCAGAACAATTTGGTCCACCGTTTTAACTGAAATACTGGGAAACAACTGGAGTTCGTCTGACAGATGTTCGTTTTTGGGTGCGGAATCAAACTGTGTCAACTTTTTGATCTATAGGATCCCCTCTGGTTCAAAGTGTCCCTATAGGATATTGACAGTTCTGACCTTTTGGGGGCTGCACACACCTCTTAATTGTGACTGCACCAACGGAGCTGATCCAGTTGTCATCAGCTGGCCAGTCTGACTACAGCTCATTAGGGGAAATTTGCTTATCTGGAGGAGAAGCTTTCAAAACTTGACGGGCTGGGGGGAAAATGACTGTAATTTTGGAATCAGCGTGCCAATTTTATTTTTAATCAGAATAATTTAAAATAAAAACCTCAACAGGATATTTTCAAATTGTTCCCCAGTGTAACTTCACCTGAAATTGTCGACTCCAGAATATCACCATTAAATCCATTTAATCACTTAATAGCTGTGGAATTTGAGCCATGAGAAAAATATCTCTCCATCATGATTTCCAGAATTCTTCATCAATATCTGAGATTCTTCGAAACCTTCCCTCACTGTAAAATCCAATTAGTTATCATTACTTAAAAAAAGCATGCAAACCAATTGCACTTAAAAAAACAAGTAAAGAGAACTAGTTATTTTAAGGTGTACTAACTCGCACTTCCTTCGTTGAGTACACTTAGAAATGAGTTTAAGCAACTAAAACAATCAAGTAGAGTGTACTTGATAACTTAGTTTAGAATACTCTTGACTTAGTAAAGACTACTTAGAGTTACAATTTTAATCTACTAAATGATTGCATGTTAAATTTACTCACTTCAGTCCATATAACACACTTATCTAAGTTGGACTGACTTAGCATTTCTAAGTTATATATTTACTTGAACAGCAATCTGACTTACTTGCTAAAACCATGCAAACTCGACTTCAGCAATCTAAGACTTCAAAAATATCTATACAGGAATGAAAAAGAGGCTCCAATCTCTTCTAAAATAATCTGAATTACAATTACATAATAAATCAAGGTAATAACACAGTTGAAAGTTCAAATATATCAAAGTTTTTTTTTTATTTTTTAAAGATTGCCTTTAATGACATCCACAAACACAGCTTTAGTACTGTACCATCAATAATACAGTAAACACAGCTTTAAAACTGTAATAACTAACAGTTTATAGACCACAAGAACCAACATGCTGACAAGTGCACTTCTATATTCCTGACTAATGTTACTCAAAAATCACTAAAAAGTATTTTTTTAAAGTAATTTAGAAAATTATTCTTCTCCTTAATAAAAAGTATTAAAAAAAAAAACGCCATCAAGTGCAAAGTGGCTTCATTAAATGAGTCCAAAAACCTGAGAGGGTAATGACTGGCAATGGATCTCACCTGTGGATGAATGTACGTACATCTACAGCCTCTAACTTGCTGATGAACCCGTGGGCTGACAATTTAGTGGACTGTCTTAAACTGAATCCACTCGTGCATTTGCATTCTAACTCAACAAGAGAGTTTCAAGACTGTGCAATTTTGGCGGGAGCTCGCTCTCTCCCAGGCCGAGCATCACTCTTTGAATGAAGCCGAAAGTGTTTTTCATGGGGTTGGGTAGTCTAAATGTAAAGCGTATGACAATCCAAACAAAAGGCAAAGTGCCTCAGGTAGGTTCTGGACATCATCCATTACAATAGCTCCCTCAACAATGATGGCAGTAGATATTGGCTGAAGGTGGAGCTGATTTGGAACCAGTTGCTCATCTTCAGGGACAACAGTCAGCACCCCGACAGATACTTGTGCCCAGGTCTCATCACTGTCACAATCCTGTGATGGAACCAAACAAAAACATTACATTACAACAGGGAAATGTTGTAAATTGTCAATTCAAAATTGTCACCATTTCAACTGTCCTGCCGACACTGCCTTCCAGCCTCGTGCAGTAAAGGAATACTAGGACGATTAGTGACTGTGGAATCAGCTCTCTCCATGGGTCAGAGAGGCAGACACACGCTCTACATTTAAGTCGAGGCGTAAAGCCTTCCTCTATGACAGAGCTTTTAGTCAGGGCTGGTTCAGGCAGCCCTCTCTTTCTCCTCTCCTTCTCCTCTCTTTCATCTCTTTCTCCTCTCCTCTCCTTCTCCTCTCTTTCATCTCCTCTTCTCATCTCCTTCTCATCTCCCCATCTCCTACTACTACTCTGCTCTGCCCCTCTCCTTGTCTTTTCCTCTCCCCCTTTTTCTCTTCTCTTCCCCCCATAACTGTGTGTGCTCCTTTAGGAGGCTCATAATATAACTTACAAAGCAGGTGTTGTAGAAGTCACTGGGATCATCACCAAGTAGAACAGGGAGGCCTCGGAGTACCATGGTGCGCATTGCCGTCACATCTGGATTCTAGAAGTGGATGATGAACAATTAAGCTCAAGATAATGCAGCATTCAAACACTACAGCACAAAACAATTTTTGAAAAAAATAAATAAAGCAGCAAAACAGCAATCACTATTTGAAGTCACCTTACCATGAGAAATAAAGAGACAAAGCCTTTCATAGACTTACCCCGGCATGAACTTGCTGCACCAACCTGCCAGGGTCTGCCCCACACTTCCTTTCTTTGCCCTGAAGATCTCGACCAAGCGTGGTGTGTGGCGGTCCAGGGCCTCAAATAAGTCCCCCTGTAGGTTCTTGGTGACTTCCCTGTTGAACTCTGGATACACCTGCAACACACAGCAAAAAAGCATGGTGAGTAAATAGGGTTGGGCCAGTGTGGGAAAATACATTCACAACCGTTAGTTTCATTTTATTACAACAGTAATTAGCAGACTGCCATTTTGTATTTAGTCACGAGGCAGAATGACAGAACTACAGAAGATGGGAAGAGTATTAGAGCCACTGAACAAAAAAAAACAACAATAATACAGGCGTAAAAAAAATCTGTTCTGGGAAAAAGTCAGAATTCTGAGGATATTATAATGTCAGTACTTACTTGTCTCTCCGAGCGGGCCACCGCTCCTTCAAAGTTTTCACTGGAGGTCCGGCCTCTACAATCTCTCTTCTCCGCAATGGGAAGGTCTGGTCCATCTCTGAGGCGATGACAGCTCCACTGGGGTTCCGTTTTTTTCATTTCTTCAACCAGGAGTTTTCTCTCAGCCTCCAGGCTATCCTCACTCTGCCCCTCAGGAATGTCCGGTAGGTAATTAACCTCATACCTTTTGGGTCTTTTGAGCCTTTCGAAGCCATTGTGGTCTTCCTCCTTTCCCAGCATTTATCGCAACCTCTATACATCCTGCTCTTTTTAGTTTACCACCATAGTTCCCCATTTTGAATTTCAAACTATGCTTCCAGCCAGAACACCCATCTGGTGAACCTGGCTCCCTCAACAGAGATGTTTACTGATGAGTGCAAGTGCCCCAGATTGGAGCCGCTCAACACTTGGGTAGGTATCAAACTTGTAAATTGTTTCAGCAAGCTTTTCCAGAATGCCATGCTTCGCGTCTTTTGGTGGATTCCAGTGCGTTTTGTCTCGTAGATACGCAAGATTGGCTTGTCTCAGTCTAAATTCCACATCAACAGAGAAATTTGGAATATCAAAAAACTCTGGCCGTGGCTCTTGTCTCATTGATGAAGTTGAGCTTGGTGAGGACAGAATCTCTGTGTCATCGGAGGCACAGGAGGCATCAGATGTACTGCTGGTGGTGGCAGTCACCACCAGTGGAATCACCTTCACAGTAGCTCTTGCAGCTGGCAAGTCCCCTATATCTTCGAGGTTGCAGAGGGCATTATCAAAGTCCGGATCTTCACACATAACACTGAAGCCATACTGCAGCTCGCATTTTTCCTTGATTTTGGTCTTCAGTTCCTCAACCGTTTCTGGTTTTTCATCTAGTGACACTTTCTGTATGTCCTGTTCTGTTCTGATGACTCTCAGTTTGTAGCGTTCCATGGTCCTAGAAAAAGTGAACATAATTTAAGTCCATAGTCTACATGCTGTCATTCAGCATGATATGTAACGCTTAAGTGTCACATATACGTTGCCTTTCACTCGATAGGAGGATAAGGGGAAAATGTCATTCAGCTCAGATAACTGGGTGAGAGTGAGAGAACCTGCCCCACGGGGGCACAACTCATAGGAACGTAAATGTTCAACGTAGCGCGCAGTCAAAAGCCTGCACACAAACAGGATTTCTGTGTTGATGACAACAATGTGTGTTATTTTCCTGAACTCAGGGAGACCAGAGCAACTACCAACTGAAATGATCATATCTGTGCTGTATTTAACACCATGAACATTAGCCGAAGATACAACTCGCACTGTACTTTGCTTGGCATTTCGCTGATGTAACAAACTCTGACACATTGTCAGGGAAGATGCGACCATAACTGACTTCACTTTATCAATTTCCAAAGGAGGCTTGAAGAATGTTGAGGAGTCTAAATGAAAGGCCATCATCTTCTGGTGTCTTACAGCCAAGGTTTGTGCCACATTCTTGAAATTGCGAGTGTCATGCACCACTTTTTTGAAAAATGTATGCTTCCCCTCAAAACGCATCGTCCACACATCTACTAGCGGGCCAAAGATTTTTATCATTTTAGGGTAGTGCTCAATGAAATGATGCTTTGGACGAAGTTTGTAGTTGGGAAAGGTTTCCCGCAGCAACCCTCTGTGTTCTGAGATTTTGCAATCCAGGACGTGGATACACTCATCTCTAAAGTGTGATGACATAACCAACTCCAGGATATCTTTGAGAAGCATCAGAATCTCCCATGATTGGTCCCCCTCGGGGATATCGTGGCCTATCATCAATGGAAGCAGCCTCAGAAGGGACCAATTTTCATGGCCATTTCCGCCATTTTCCCTTGGAGATGAAGGTCTTTGGAATGATCTGTGGTTGGTCAGTTTTATCAGAAAATGGATAAGCAAACTGCCTAATAGCCTTATTCAAGGAGTCTAAAGAAACATACTTCTTGGTAATCAAATCCTTTAGACACAGTGACAGTTCTGCTGGTATTATACCCTCCAAAAAATCGTGGAGAATGTCAGGTGGGAAACCATCCACATGGAAGTGTGTCAGGTTTTCATTTAATGGACAGCTCTTTTTAACACACATGATGTCTGGCCGTAGTAGGGTCATGTATAACCTCTTGCACATGTAAATCATGGTCCTCTCTTGTCCTTAACTGGTGTAGACCTGATTGGACCTCCTTATCCTGTATGTCATCTCGCTTACACAGACAAAACCGACAAAACTGATCTGCTCCAAAACTCTCCTGGAATCCTGCCAGAGAGTGAGCCCCCAAGTTGTCTGCTGCTACATCAATACAGTGCCTCTGACACTTTCGGCTAGCTGTTCTATATAAACACCATGTTCCTCAAGAGTTGCAAGATCTTGAAGGAGTGGACGAAGAACCTCTGCATAGCCATGTTCTGTCACAGTGTTGACCTTACATAACAGTGCTAGTTGAATGGAGTGAAGAGCTGATCGATATTTGGAGTCAAGATTAGCAAGTACCCAATATACGGCACATAGTTTATGTTTTTTCTTGGAAGTTCCCAGTGGATTAGCCACTTCAAAATCATCAATATACAGCCCAGAGCAATCCTAAATTCTTCCACATTCAAAAGAACATTTTCTTTGAAATGACAGCCATCTCTGAATGAGTGGTATCCTTCTGATGAATACATCTCTCCACACAGCACCTTGTCCTAAATATCCTTATTGCTTAACAAAGCCTGTAGCATTTTCAGTATGGGGACATATACAATGGACTGACTATCTCTCTCAAGAAGAAACTCAACTGGCATTACAACTGGAAATTCTCGCAGTATATAAGATGCTCTCCTGGCATCTGTTGATAGGGATCATCCTTTATTGGTGTACTCCGCAGGACAGACTTTGTGAAACTACACCTAAAATCTCATTCACTATGGAATCATCCACATCACCACAATGTTGACTGATAATCCTCTTGACTGCACTTTGTAGTAATGGTTGTGAAAGTAAATGAATCTGGTTGAGCTGCTGAATTACTTAATATTCCACTACTATAAAAGCATTCTGGGAGGGTTCAAGATTAAAAGTTTTGCTATTTTAATGCCTTAAATATGTTTTCGCATTTAAAGTAAAACTGACTATGCAACTGAATTAGTTAAATAACCTAGTTAAATAAATAAGATTTATGAAGCTTTACAGATTTTAAAAGACTTGTAAAAGCAGCATATTCCTGCAGCCCTGGAGTCCAGGAGGAGCAGCAGAGGTCAGAATGTGTCGGAGCGCGTTTAACTATTGTCTGCAGTCCCACGCGTGACCACCGGGTGGCGGTAAAGCACCACATGATATTTCTCCTTTTTGGAACTTCTTCAGCTGCGTTGAGCTTTAACACACTAGAAGTCCCAGAGAGCGGCCATTTGGCCTTTTTACCTAGAAAACCCCAAGACGGCCAATTGGCCCCAAGTCCCCCCTGTGGACACTCATTTTGTTATGGAAATGTGGCTGTTAGTGGCACACGGCCGGAGCCACTTGAACCTGTGTGGGGGAGGGGACATACCTTACAGCTCAGGAGGTTCTTTTGAGAGCAAGCTTTAGTTGTGAGATGGATAAATACCTCAGTGAACATAGCCATAAAGACTTAAACTGGACTATGAGCTGTATGCAGTGGAAAGGATCAACAGGAAGGAAGGGATCAACACATTGACATTTATTGTTAAAAAAAAACAAACATATTTACAAAGAATGAAAAAACAACTTTTCCCAGTTTTGGTGTGGAGGGTTGTTGCAGAAGTAATTGTTATTTTTGTGCTAAAAATAGTAAAAAAGAAAAAGAACCCAAGCATATTTACAAAGAATGAAAAACCATGCATTATGAGTGAAATACATGTGAGCAGTCACTCACAATCCTGGCACTGCCATTGCTCCTTTCGACATTTCCCACATGTAAATCGGTAGCGCAGTCAACACAGCGCACAGTTGCATTATTGTCCCTATATTTAATTTTAGCCTGACACTTGCTCTTTTTCCTAGTTGTGATGTGGAGGGTTGTTGCCGAAATAATTGTTCCTTTTGGGCCTTTTTCTTACCCAAGTGGGTTTGAGCCAACTCTCTTGCAGCTCCAGCAGAAATCCACCCGTCTCTCCTGCCTCCCGGTGCATAACTGATAGAGCACGTGTGCATTCAGTGCTGCCATATCTATCATGTTATAGAACACTGCTACTGGCCAGCGCCGTGTTCCTGCGCGGACAGTGTACTCTCGCACCACCTGGTCCATGACATCGACGCCGCACTTTGTTGTGTTGTAGAGTGTGATGGTGTTTGGCTTCTTTTTGGTGGTATCCTGTGTCTGAATCATGCTGTGCATGCTGCTGAGAACAGCTGCTGAAGCGATAGTCCATGTGCACTGAGGTATTTATCCATCAAACAATTGTCTGGTTGCAGTCGATGAGTCGTTATGGTCACATGGGACATTCACAGGTCCACAATTTAGAATAGAATGTGTTTTTGTCTGTGTAGATTCTCAATCATCCAGGTCATTGTATCATTGTAGTTTTCTCTGTCAACTGGACTGGGTTTCTTCTCTTGAAGACATTTCGCCTTCTATCCAGAGGCTTCTTCAGTTCTGAGTGAATGTGTTTTTATTCCTCATTCTCTGTAAGGTGTGACCCCCTCACCCCACACACTGCCACTAACAGCCTCATTACCATAACAAAATGAGTGATTAGTGTATTCGGGAAAAGTGGTCAGGCCAAATGGCCTCTGTGTGGGTCTTCTACGTAGACAGAAAAATGCTGGGACTTCTAGTGTTAAATCTTCACCTGTCGCTCCCTTTAAGCTCTAAACTTTGCGGTTCTGTGTGTAGTTTGTTGGTTTAAATATTTTTGATGAATTCTGATGACGATGACTGAAACTGTCAATGACCAATAGAAAGTTCGTCCATTTTTCTACTGCGTCACACATTTTCATTATTTATTGTCATTTTTGGGTCTAAACTGGACCAGTTCTGTGAGCTGCTTTGCTTTTTCTGTGGACCAGATGTTCCAGGCAGGTTCCATCATCGGACGCAGACGGCGACAGGTCACGTGACAACAGTCAGCCTTTAGTTCTTTATTACAGGAGGATCTGGTTTATATACAGACACGTATCTGCAAAATACTAAAAAGTATATGAACCCAAAGTACTAAAAAGTCTACATACACGCACACGCGTGTATTAAGTGTTTATACACACGTTTGCGCCTACGTGCACACTGTATATTCATATAATAACTGTTAGTTTCTAAAACACCAAAGTAGAGTCACTGAGGCACGGCTTCACCTCCTTTACACCGAGGTTTCACTGAGCAGGTGTGATGAACTGTTGCAGAAGGAAAAGCATGGAACATGTTAATAACCGACCATTGTGAAACCAGGAGCAGTGTAAATGGGGGGGGGGGGGGGGGGGGCAGTGAGTGGATGCTGCATTCATCAAACACACAATAGTCAGAAGAGAAGAAGGAAGAACAGAAGCCCGTGTTCCTCAGTGTTGGTGTGGAGACGCCTGTTTGGAGGAGCAGGAAGCAGGCTGGACTCTTCCAGCTGGCTTTAATGCCACTTCTCTTCTGAGAACCTCCCAGCAGCTTTCTCTCCACCATCTTTTTACGCTGAAGGTTTTTGATCATTTCAGGTCAGATGTTCTTGGACTGAGGTTAAAAATGTTTGTTCTTGTGCTCGGAGCGAACCGACGATCCTCTAAAGTCAGGCATCCTAAAGGTGGATGTTTTCTGAGGCGTGGAGGCTTTAAAGTGGCGCTTTTACCCACTTGTCCTCGTTCTGTTGGAAACTTGATCCAAAAACCTTTTCTGGAGCTTCATGTTCTGCTTTTTTGAAGGAATGAAATGGTTTCATCAGCGCTGCCGGGGGCTGAGCAGGCTTCATAAATCTGAAGCTCTGAGATCCTTTAAAGATCTCCTGGAATCAGCAGATGGGGGTTTGATCAAAAACTGTAAGAATCAGTCAAGCTATCAAATCTTGACTCAGTCCAAGCGTGAACCAGTCCATCCAGAGCTGATTATGGCTCAGCCAGGAGGAAAGCACGGCCTGGGGGGGTTCATATGGAGCAGGCACACTCTGGCTCTATTGCTACTGAAAACAGCCCTTCAGCACAGCAGCCTGGAATACAGTTCTGGAGAACACCTGTTCCCAACAGAACCTGTTTAAAACGTGACCAGTAAAGATGCCCGGCGTGACCACGACCACGGGGGGGGGGGCAGAGACAGGCGGTAACGCCGCTGCCCACCGATTCACCTGGAAACAACAAAAACCCCAGCAGCTTGGACCCAATATGGCAGCGTGTTCCTCAGAAACGCTCCTCAAACTCTCCCCACAGCTTTATTGCTAAACAGGATTTGGGTTTTTTTTTGTCCGTGCTAAATGGAAAGTGTTTGTCCTTTGGTGGTCCAACAGGACAACGATTTGGATGGATGGATGATTTGATGTTATTGAGAATAAAAACAGCTGAAAATGGAAGCAGAGATGTTTCAGAGCACCAGAGGTCAGAAAGATTTTCTAATCAAACACCATCTGTTGGGAAAAATCACTAAATCAAGTATCTGTTAGATTTTGGGTTTTAAGAGAACCCGAGAGCAGGCCAGAACACAGTGGTAAAAAGGTCCAAATGAGTTTTATTGACAGGGGAACACTCAAAGAAGACAGAAGCAGTCCTCCTGGACTGCAGGGAGCTCGGGAGACAGGTTCTGCACTTCTCAGGTCCAGCAGACGGCGTGAAGACCTTAACGTGCCGGGAAGACAGAGCAACAAAGCCGCAACACTCTGGCCCTGATCGCCAGGCGCTCCCTCCTCCAGGGTTTAATTGCCCACAGGTGCGCCTGCCTCAGCACCAGCTGCCGCCAATTGAGCTCCTCACGCCCCCTGCTGCAGGACAAACCAGACACAACCCTGGACCCAAACATTTAAGGGTCGTTTTCCTTCCACTTCTCAATCACCGACGTGTCCAACTTCACAGGACCTGCCCAAAGGTTCCCGTTCTGTCATCCTCGCTAAAACGGACTAAAAGGACGCTTCTCCGGGTCATCCAGCTCACGGTGTCCAGGCAGCTCACTTTCTCTGTCGGGTAGACGATCTTCCCACAGCGGGCGCACTGAGGGTTCATCCTCGGAACCTCCTCCGCGGTCTCCTCGCCGCTTCTTTAAAACAGATATAGTTGCCGTCGCCGGCAGCCGAGCGCCAGAAGTTCCAGCAAACGTTTGACAACGAGCAGCGACGACAAAATGTAGAGATACAAGTCAGTAGGAGACAGACGGAGCCTCTGTGGACGCACGAAGGAGCCGCGTCCGGGCTGGAGACTCGCTGATGCTGCGCTGACAACCACCGTCAGTGACAAGCTAGCGAGAGTTAGCTCACGAGACCGGAAACTAGCGACAGAAACCGGAAGTAAACAAAGGAGCAGACAACTTTGCGTTAAAGTTTCATTCAAATATGCAAAAAGAGTAAAATAAAAAATACATTTAAACTTAACAGAAAATATAAGGACTCATCAACTTTATTTTGTACCCAAATGTCATTACATAAACTTCCTCATGCAAATATTTCGACAGTATGATATTAAACTATTAGAATTACACAAGATATTAAACTATTAGAATTACACAAATGTATTTTTTACCTTTTGCCAAAATGTACATGTAAAAATGTTTTGATCCTCAGTCACATAACACAAAGCAGATAAACACATGTTACAAGTAAACACAGTAAAGATTCAAATTAAGAAAATATCAAATCTAAAATCACAAAAAAAGTATAAAAATTAAATTGAGAATCTGTGACTGTGTACTGCGCAATCCCTTGCTTATTCTAAGCTTATTCTTTTTATTTTAATTATTCGTTTGCTGTTAACTATTGTCTTTCTGATTTAGGCGGAACGAGCTGCAGGTGCGCTGGAGGCTCAGCGCTACGTTTCCAGAAACATTTAAACACATGAGATATAGAAGCATAAGTAGCTTCATTTGAGTTCTGGGCTTTGGTGTCTGTGAGTAGCTGTGAAACCACAAGAAGAGGGAGGAGCGAGCGATCAGCTGTACGCAGAGATCAAGCCGGCTGTGGATGGAGCCACTACATCATTAAACACATGCGCAACAAGAACGACTACAATGAGGTCAGATGGTTCAAACAGAGTCCTCAACCCAAATTCTGATTTAAAAAGATCAAAAGTGGCGTAAATGTCTCGTCCTTAAGGAGAAAGGATAACTGGAGTGGCATCGACTCTGCCTCTCCTGGTTACCCCGGTGATGACCTTTGGCACCGTAATCATCTTTATGACAGGAATCTGTAACCAACCTCCTCATCTGCCCTTCAAAGGAGACCCGCATGACTCCAGAGAGGAGAACCCACGCCTGCTGTGATGCACACACACAGCCAGGGCTTTTTCCATCGCCATCGTTTCTCTGGGGGAAATGTTGCATTTCTTTATTTAATAACAACAAATCTTAGTTTGTTCTATAGCAGCTCCATATGTTTAGTGTCAAAGACTTCTTAGATTGTGTTAATTGCTGGCACATAAAGAAAAATGCTTTGATTTTACTAAAGTGACACAAACCCATCTCAACACTGTTTTTTATATCCTCTATATTATTTTGCGTAGTCTGTGTAACTGTTGTGCTTTATTTCTGCTGGCTTCTGTAATGTGATGTAAAACCAGCCTGACATAATACCAGTTGAGTACTATATTTTATGTGCCAAAGGTTTAAAAACAGCCCGACAGAATAAGAAATTGTGAAAATTTAGAGGATGAATTATACCTGGTGGTATCTGATCTTGAACAGCAAATTGAAAGAGATTTTCGTGGACCACATGGCGCACTTAAGTCTTAAAACTTTCTCCAACCTGGACGGGGCCCCTTATACTGCGGTGGCCTTCAGAACTGAAGAAGAAACTTCTTCAATAGAGAATAAAAAAGCGTCCAGTTGACACAGAAAACTACCCTGGATAACTATGGCCTGGATGATTGAGAATCTACACAGACAAAATCTGTAAATGCTTTTTGACTTGCCGGCTTTCGCAAAATTGCTACATACATTGCTAATACACGCTAGCATGTGTAAGCTATCGTAGCGGTATGTTTTACCATGCCCGCGCCCTATAATCCGGAGCGCCTGATGTATGTGTTAAATACAGAAATAGCACCCGTAACTGAGGCTGCACCTTTGGTCGCGAACATACGGTATATAGAACATAGGGCACGTTTGTGCGTGATATCACTCCGCGTCTGCGCAACGACCACAACCTCCTATCTTTAGTATTGCTGCGCCAACTGGTGGTCTTTTGGGTTGAGGATAACGGTGTGATCTATATGTACCTATATGTAGCTATAGCGTCATTGGCCTCCACTCCACCAGCCGCTCCTGGTAGTTCCTCAAAAACACTGAGTTTTTAGTGGATGCACAATCTGTGGAAGCCAACATAGAAACTTCTGAAGAGCCAAAGTTCTTGCAACAAAAATATAGTCCCCAATTAGGTTGTTTTGTTATCACACGACCCCGTCCCCATTATCTTAAGAGAATATAAAAGAATGAGTGGAGACAGAAGAGAGAATGAGACGTTTTTGGTGCGTGTGTCGCTCTTGATTTTGTGTTTATTTTTGCAGTAAACTTAAAGGAGGCCTTTTCACTTTATGTTTGATTGCATTTAAGCTGATATTCCATTCTTGACATCTTTAAATTTACAGTATTCATGGGAGTTTTATTTGGTCATTTTGCTTCTTTTTATTTCCTATTTCCCACATTTATTATTGTTTTTTTAGATTGCAATAAATCATATAACATTGAACAGACTGACTAAAGTCAAATGACCTGCGGTTCCCACCGATAGCCGTCATTCTGATGGGTTTTTGCTGGCTGCAGCTGAAATATTCCAATGCTCCATGTCACAGAGACAGTAAATACTAAACCCTAAAGATTCTGAAGGCATGATGTAAAATAGTAACGTATAATACAGACATTTGAAGAGACAATTAAGAGAATGTTTCCATGCTTATAAGAGTGGCCGAGGAGCCATTTAGAACTTTATAAAGATGCATTGTGTGATACCAGGAACTAATTTAACTTCAAGGCGAAGCTGCTTCTGCTTTGTCGACCATCGACTGATCTCCTGAAAGTCCACCAGCGCTTTTTAAAAACTGAATTTTCATCTATGGAGGGAGTAGACGGCAGATGTTTCCACAGATGCTCTTCACCAGTGGTCAGTGAGTGATGCAGCAGATGAGCGGGAGTTGACTGGCTTCTAACCAGCCATGTCTCAATGTCTCCAGCCCATAGTGTGGATTCTCTACGAGATCAGACAGCAGCTTCAGCTCCTGAATCCTGCAGCTGGTTCTGACCAGGTCCAGTTCTCTGAGATGGGAGGGATTGGACCTCAGCGCCGAGGCCAGAGAGTCACAGCTGATCTCTGATAACCTGCACCACCTTAATC